>NC_134680.1:2728541-3046250 GCF_024713945.1 Dermatophagoides farinae | reverse complement strand
ATGAATCGGATAACCGGTTTTTTTTACCGTTTGTAATGTAATGTATAACACTTATCAAAAAGATTTATTATTATTATTTTTCATTCACTTCACACACACACACGCACACATTGGGCATTTCTGGTGGTTCTAATAAATAACACAATTAATTCTTACAAAATAACGAAACAAAAAAAAATCACGCAATTTAAAAATCGAAAAAGAATGTGTGAGAGAGAGAGAGAGAGAGAGAGAGAGAGAGAGAGAGAGAGAGAGAGAGAGAGAGAGAGAGAGAGAGAAATCGTAATACACAAGATCAAACATGAACTGAATGACTGGCAAGCGGTTCGTAATTTTTTTTTTTTCGTTTTTGAAATCTCGAAAAAAAAATAAATAAAATTAAATAAAATAAATTTGCCGGATTCGTCGTTGGAAAAAAAAGGAAACCGAAAAATTTTATTTTTCGCTCATTTTTTTTCCAATCGAAATCGAAAGCCGATAGCCGGAAAATTCGAAAGTCTGCCTGTGTGTGTGTGTGTGTGTGGATAGTATTTTTTCGAAGTAACAAAAAAATTCCGTTCAATTTTTTTTTCTTTTTTGCCTGGTTCAATTTCGACAAATGTCGTAATCGAGCCATTGCAATTATCATCATCATCATCATCATCATCATCATTAACACAAAAAAACACACACGCACACATTGAGATAAAGAGAGAGAGAGAGAGAAAACAACAACTGTCCGAACAAAAAAAAAACGAAAAAAATTGTTGTTGTTATAAAACAAATAAGTAGAATCAAAATCAAGTTTTTTGTTGTTGTTGTTGTTTTGCCATTGATGAATTGATTATCATCAATTTTATTCTTTTTTTTCATTTTTTTTTTTGTTTTGTTTTGTTTTGCTTTTTAAATCCATTTGGAAAAGAAATTGAAATGAAATAATAATAATAATAACAACGACAAAAACAACCATTCATTCATCCATGTAACCTTCATATGATATAGGGTCAAAGTTTGAATTCCATGATATATTCATTTCATTTTAAGATTATGGTAAAAAAAAAATTTAAATTTTTTTTGTTGTATAATAATAATAATTCTTTTCATTTCCATGCCGCGCTCATTTATTTTATTATTATTATTATTATGAATTTTAAGCAACAACAACATCCATCCATGATATATATATACGCAAAGCCATCATCATTCATACAAAATATACAGATACACACACAGTGGTATTTCGACCAAAAAAAAAAGTTTGTTAATGTCAATGACATTAGAATGTTCATTTGTTTTTTTTTCTTGTTGAAAATTCATTCATTCATAATATCTGTAAACACACGAATAGCAAAAATAACAACAAAAACAACAACAACCACCACCACCACTTTGATAAAAAGACTCTATTACTTTTATATCCATTTTTTTGGTTGGTTTTCTTATGTGTGTTAAGAGAGAAACTACTACTACTATGAAGAAAAAGTAAAAATAAGTAAAGATGTTCTGAGAAAGTTTCAAATGATGAAGATGATGATTCTGAATCATAAGTTGAACAGATTGGTGTATGTATATAACATTTGAATGATAAAACTTGAGAATATCAGATTTTTTTTTGTGTGTGTATGTAATTCTTTATTTTTGTTTTCTCTCTCTCTCTCACTGTGTGTGTGTGTGTGTGTGTGTGTGTTCATTCTATAACCATCAACAATAGTATACAAAACATCAAATCAAACATAAGGCAGGCAATGCAAAAAAAAAATTATGTTTAGTAAGAAGAAAAAAAAAGATGAACGATATCTATATCTATCTATCTATACTCTCTCTCTCTCTCTCTCTCTCTCTCTCTCTCTCTCTCTCTCTCTCTCTCTCTCTCTCTCTCTCTCTCTCTCTCTCTCTCTCTCTCTCTCTCTCTCTCTCTCTCTCTCTCTCTCTCTCTCTCTCTCTCTCTCTCTCTCTCTCTCTCTCTCTCTCTCTCTCTCTCTCTCTCTCTCTCTCTCTCTCTCTCTCTCTCTCTCTCTCTCTCTCTCTCTCTCTCTCTCTCTCTCTCTCTCTTCTCTCTCTCTCTCTCTGTGTCACAAAAATAAATTCTCATATATAATAATAATAATTTGAAGTTCAAATCACCAAGTTTGACAACAACAACAAAAAACGACGACGACATTTAAAAATATATTACACAAACAAACAAGCAGAGACTAAAGAAACAGAGAGAGAGAAAGAAAGAGAGAAAAACAGATTAGATTATTATGATACACACAAATAAAGAAATAGACATTTAGGATATATTGATTACTGGCAAACATATTTTGTTTGTTTGTTTGTTTGTGTTGCAAATTCTGTAGAAATTTTTTTTTGCTGTTGCATGGCCAACAGCTTGCGTAGTCTGTATAGATATGGTATTTTTTTTGTCTGTGTATAATGTTAATGTCATCATCATGAAATTTATCGTTTTTCCCCTACTTCTTATTCCTGTTCTTATATTTTTTTTTTGGCCAATATGACATAACAGTCAACAATAATAACAACAACAACAACGAATAACAAAAACACATTGGGATTGGAGATCGACATTTTTGTTTTCTTGGAATTGAATCGATATTTGTTTGTTTTTATTTACCATTTGTCAACTGTGTGACAATGGAAATAGAATAATATTCAATAACAACAATTCATATTGGCTTGATCCAGATTTTTCTATTTCCTTGTAATTATAACGGATGGGAAAATGATGATGATAAGGGGGGGATGAAAAGCAACCGAAGAATGGTTGATATCCACTGATGATGATTGTGATTGAATAGTTAATCCAGAAAAAAAAATCTTTTGAATTTCATTCTAATTCTGTTGTTGTTGCTTCTACTGTTCATTTGGGGCCAATTTCTGGTAACGAAGAAAAAAAAAGAACAAATCTCGAATAAAACAATACAGATATTGTGATTGAATGGTATATAGATTTTCCAACTAAATAAACAAACAAACGAAAAAAAACAAAAACAAAAACAAAAACAAATTGAAATCAGGGACGAAAGAAAGAGAGAGAGAGAGAAATGGACGAAAATTCCGTGAATCCAAATTGATATTGGGAATTTTCTTTTCCCAGAAAAACGATCCACTTAGGATAAATTCCGTTTCTTTCTCTCTCTCTCTCTCTCTCTCTCTCTCTCTCTTTCCTTTTCTCTCTATTTTTTGGTTAAAATTTATTCTATAGAATTTCAAATTTTGGAAATATAAGCCTTATTATGAATCTAAAAATACTGTATTGTAAACTGTGTTGTGAATTAACACTGTAAAAATAATTTAATTTTCAACGTAACAAAATAAAACCAACAAGCAATCAAAAAAAATGATTAATCGAATGACATTAAAACCAATTGTCACCAAAAACTTCAACGCGTAGGTGTCGATATTCCTCTATATATGTCTAATAATTGTGGCAAAAAAAAGAAACTTCTCGAACGAAAAAAAAATTGCAAAAAAAAAAACAGGTAACAATAAAACAAAAAAGTTAATTTTTAAAAAGAAAGCCGGCTTTATTCAATTCTTACACGCACACACACACACACACACGATTCATAACATGCAAGAAATCTCTTCATTTTACTAGATAAATAGATAAGATTAAATTATTTTTTTCCAAATAATTTTGCCGGTAATTAAGCGCTTCATCATCATCATGATGGGTGAATCGGTTCAATGAATGCATGATTAATTATATTGTTATTATTACTACTATTTTAGCTAAGAAAAAAAAAAACAAAAAACACACAAAAGGTTGCCTACACTACATTGTTTTAAATCTTAGTGTCAGACACAGGGGACACATATTACATAATAGTAATGATAATGATGGTCAGAAAAGTGTCATTCATCTATCGAAAATCAAAAAAAAAAAAAAAAAACAACAAACATAATGAAAGAAACAATGATGATAATATATATCGGTTCAATGATTGTGGAATCTGTGTTTTATTTATTTATTTGTTGTTGTTGTTTTTTTGTTTTTGGTTAATTATTTTCATCTCTGTGTGACAATTTTCGTGTACTACTGATGATGGTGATGGTCGTAAAAAAATACGTACGAATCATTGAAAATTCAGTGACAAAATTGACAAAAACAGAAAAAAAAAGTATATACTCTATAAAGTTTCTTGTTTTAACCGGCCAGTCATAATGAGAAATGAAAAATCAAAGTCAATTTCAGCAGTTGAATGATGATGATGATGACAATGATAATGAATAAATAAAGACATTCTTCGTATGTTTGTGTGTATGTGTGATAAGATAAGGTGTCATCATCATTATTATTATGATTGTCGTTTTTTCTTTTCATTTTTTTTTTGATAAGCTTAGGCCTCTTTTGTCATCATTATCATCATTATTGAATATTTATTCATTAAGTCATCATCATCATCATCATCCATGTGGATTGTCGAAGCTTTTCTTTTTTCTCAATGTTAATCGTTAATCGTTTTTGATGGGAGAAAAAAAAAGAAGACAAATACAGAGAGAGAGAGAGAGAGAGAGAGAGAGAGAAACAAACAGATTTTGATGATGATTTTCCATGTCCTATGGTCCATGTTTTTTTGTTTGTTTGTTCTGGTATTTAGTTCGTTCGTCTGTTTATGGTTGATTGAATTTTGTGTCAGATAAAAAATATAATGACATTATGATGATGATGTTTGTATATGTTTTTTTTTTTTTTTTTTGCTTTTCATCATTTCATGGTCAATTTGAAAGTAGTGGAAGAAAAAAGAAATGAAATTCCAGAAATTTTTTCCCGTGAATTTCTTTGGTAACAAAAATAATTTATCGAATCTTTAAATAAATGAATGAATGCACACACGATGTGTGTTTGACATTAACACCCATTGATGACCACAGCCATCACATAATGGAATATTCTTGAATTTTTTCCCTCAAAAATCTGGTTTCTGGAAATATAAAAAAAACAAAAAAAAATTTAACCACAGTGTACAGTTTAGAATCAATGCCATGACAAAAAGGGGATGTATGTGTGACAGGTCTTGACATTATAATTAATGACCATTAACCGGTGGGGTGGTTGTATATTGAAAAATGAATGACTATCAAAAAAAAAAAAAAACAAAAAACAAAACAAAAGCTAATTTCCAAAATTATATTAATAAAATTCATCATTATTGAGCAGTGGGGGGGGGCGTGTTTATTAATAAAAAACAGACGTTCGATCAGACATGATGACTATACATGTGTCGGCATAGTGATGTCAGTATAGATTGTTTGATAATTTCAATTTTTTGCATGATAATATATGACATGGTCCTTATTTTTCTCGGTCACACAAAGAATAATATTTGCCGCATATTTGTCATAATATGATGTGATAATTTTGTTTTTTTTTTTTTTTTTTTTGTTAGAATCAATTCAGACAAACCAGATGTCCAACATAGTGTGGATAGTTATTATCTCGAATTTCAACTGGACAACATAATGATAATGATGATGATGACAAGCGGATTTTTTTTTCGCCTTTCTTGATCTACAAAACAATTTGAGATTTATTGTAAAATAAAAAAAAAATAAAGAAAAAGAAGACTCGGATTTTTTTTCCATGATACGACAAAAACGACAGCCGGGAAAGAAAAAATAGCATCCGTCTCGGTTATTTTCAATCATATATTACCAGGCTAAATAAATGTTATTTATCATTGAATAATTGGAAAATTGTCAAAATTGTCACTTGAAAAAAAAAACAAATCATTCGATTAAATAATATTTGACCTCATTGAATTCAACATAATAACAAGAATGCAACAGGTTAAATGCAAATTGAATATCATTATTCTATATTGAATAACTAGTCAATGGATGAAAAAAAAAGTTCTTTTCAATTACAATAACAACAACTTTCGAAAGATTCAGAACCAAACAAGAAAAATAAAGAAATATTCTGTAATAAATATTCTATTTTGAATTAAATCTGAATGGAAATATGGGAAAAAAATGTGAAATTAGCCATATCTTTTCCGTATCCGATAACATTTTTTTTTTGGCTCGTGTTCCGACACATGATGACATCATCATCATCTTCATACACATATTTGATTGTATGTTTAAGTTTCAGGTTTTATTTATTTTGGGAAATTTGAAACCAAAAAAAAAAACAAAAAAATGGCTGTCAAATGCACTGTACCCGATCATCGGATACACGATTGGTAAGTGGATGTCACCATTGAAAAAAATGATAGAATTTCATTGAACATTTGTCACACCAAAAAAAAACATCATTTTTCATTACACATATGGTCGGTATTGTTGATGAATGAGAATGTTTTTTTTTTATTATTCATTTTGTTTTGTTTCAAATTTAAATTTTAATTACAAATCATTTTTCGGTTATAATAATCGATGATATTATTTTTAATAATACAAAAACAGTGGAGAAAAAAAAGATTTTTTTTTCATTTTTGAATATTTGGCCAAATTAATCGACCAAATAATTGGTAGATTAATTTGGCCAAATTTTAACACAAAAAAAAGGAACACAATTGTCACAATCATCATCCGAAACGAACAAACAAAGGGAAAAAAAGACATTGAATCCAATTCGATTTATATTATTATATCGTGGCTATTGCGTGAGGATTCGGTTCGATGATGAAAAAGAATTTTCAAATGAACAAACAAAACAAAACAAAACAAAAAAAATCAACGCAACAATTAACCTATGATGAAATGAAGCAAAGAAACAAACAAAAATGACTAACTTGATATCGAAAAAGAGAACTTTTCAACATTTTACTTGGAATTTTTTTTTTTCGTTTCTCATCATTATCATTTTATCAATTATTATCATTTTAGATGTTTTTTTTTCTCTTGAACATCAGCAACAGATAGAATTATTATTATTATCGGGAAAAAAATAATAACAAGATACTTAATTATAGTCAAACAAACTGGTCAATGACATTATGGTAACAATTTAAATATGGTTGTGAAGCAAAAAAAAAAAAAAAGAAAAACGACTAAAACATCAAACAACATACTGATGGTATCCGGCGTGGTGGTAGTGTGGGTGATGATTGTAGTTTTTATCATTGCCATCACCTGATCTTGAATCGATGATTCATTCATTAATTTTTTTTTTTTCATTAATGGAGACTGAATTAAAGAGAAATTCGTCGTTAGCCATTTTGAAAAGAATCATTAATCTTTGTTTTTTTTAAATCCACCGTTTTCTTCTAATTATATTCATCTTTTAAATCAAATTGATAAATCTATGATCATTTTGGTGTTTTAAGTGATTTATAATTTAATGATGATGATTGATAAATCGAATGGATTTTTTTTATGTTTTGTTTTGGCCAAGATATAATCATCATCAACATGTCTTTGTGTTTGTATTAAATAATAATAATAATAAAAAAGAACAAGCAAAACAAACACAAACAAACACAAATCAATCGAAATGATCAATGAAATGAAAATAACTGTCCTCTTTAATAAACAAACGACAACAATTTTGTAAAAAAAAAAGAAAATTGAAATGATTATGAGGTGAAACGCATCAAAACATATTGACTTTCATCATTTTCTTGAAAAAAAAATTTTATTTTTCTTCTTCTTGTGACACGCCACCATCGTCAGTAGGCAATGTGCAATCACATTCTTGTCATTGTAAATTATGATGAATGACTTGTGAATGGTACATAGCGTCACAGGGCGTCATCTAAATGAGTGCCTATAAATCAATTAAAAATTCAATGAATTGTGTGTGTGTGTGTATGGTGTGTTTAGTTTATAGTAAAAAAATCATAATCATCATTAACACTTTTGATAATCATCATCATTTGATTCTTTCTGTTTTTTATTTTTTTTTCTTCTTCTTCTTCTTCACTGATCACGTGATGTACTAAATAAATGAATAAATTATGATGACAAAAAGAAAACAAAAAGTTCATTATTTAAAGCATTTTTTGGATGAGAAATTTTTTTTTTCGTTTTGTTCATAAAATAAACAATTCACAGTAACGGCAAAGAGTGATTGACTTTTATCAAAGAAAAAAAAATCAGACAAACAAACAGAAAAAAAATGAAAATAAAAATAGTTAAATCATTTGTATTTCATTCATCACCGAATGAATGAATGACTAAATGAGTTTCACGTTGTAGTTTTTTGATAATTGTTGATTGCTAGTTGTTGTTGTTGTTGTTGTTGTTGTCCATTGTATTGGTGTGTAAGATAGACAGAAAGACGAGATCTGTGGTTGATGATCATCATCGATAATGATGGCCACCATCATAATTATTATCATCAGCGTCGTCAAAATACCAAGAATTGTCGTTTTTGTTGTTATTTGTCTGGTCTGGTTGGAAAAAGAGTTAAAAGAAAACCGAAAAAAATGAAGAAATTTCAAATCAAATTCCATAACTATGGCTTGAAAATTACTTTGAATTTTTTTTTGCTGTTTGTTTGTTTGTTTGTTATTCACATTTTTATCATTATCATCATTATTATCATCATCATCATCATCATCATAATCGTTTGTTTATTTATTTTCTATTACAATAGAATCGAAGAAAAATGAAGAAAAAAAAATTCAAAATGATGATGATGATGATGAATTGGAAAAGTAGACGAATGATCATCGTCATAGTCAATCATCATTATCAAATTCAAAAAAAAAATGTTTCGCAATTTTTTTTTCTTTGGTAAATGGGGTTTATCCTGACACAGTTAAACCTATCAATCGATGATCGATAACCCATTTGTTTCCGATTTTTTTTTGTTGTTGTTGTCATGAAATGAAATGAATCACTGAATCAATCATTTAGTGATAAAATCAATTGAATCATTATTTAATAATTATTTTATTATGGTCAGAATTAATTTCCCAGACACTCATATATCATAATGATCAACAATTAATTAATATATTAAATAGTCATAGTCAAGATTTAAAATGTCATTTCTCGGCCGGTATTTATCACATACTAACCAGACCATATTTTTTCGAATGTTAATTTTTTTTTTTTTTTGAGAAAAAAATGTGATAATAATGATAATGATCTAATTTGGAAATTTGAAGCTCAAAATATTCTCTCTCTCTTTCTCTTTTTATGTATCACATTATCATCATCTTCTGAAATGACAGGGACAAGATGAATTTCATTTTTTTTTTATTTAAACTTTTTTAAATTCATTTTTTTCCATTCATTCATTCATTCATTGTTTGTTGGTTTGGTTGGATGACAATTCATTCATTCATTTATTAAACATTTGACACTTATGAAATCTTTTTTTGATGATGATGATGATGATGATGATGGGTAATATGAGAAAGAAGCGCTCGCGCGTTTATTATTTTTCAAATGATAAACACTCACACACAAGCATTACATTTCGATTCAGTCGATAAATTTTTTTTTTCTTTCTTTAGTTTTTGGTTTTCATTAAATTTCCTGCTTATATCAGCAAAATTCAATTCTGAATTTAATTTTTTTTTTCGTTTGTTTGTTTGAAATACTGCCTGATGTTGATGATGATGATCCATGATCCTTAAAGATGACTACCATTTACAAAATGATGATGATGATGATGATGATGAAAATTGAATAATTTTTGATGTGACCAACATTTCTGTGAACATTTCATTCGATTTGATTATTTATGGTTTAATGTTCATATAAATTTCATTTCATTGTTTGTTTTGGGCTATAAATCAATGAAAATTTATAGCCAAAAACAAACAGAAAAGAAAAATTGATTATTTGACAAAGATTTAAGATTTTTCATCCAAACTTTGATTGTCACATGGTCACTTTTTGGGAACAAAACGAAACAAAACGAAACGAAAAGAAAAGAAAAAAAAGGAAAAGAAAAGAAAAGAACCTAACTAACCGATCCACATGACATAGATCGTCCAAATGAATGCAATATATATTCTGGCTGGAATGAAATGAACAATTCAGGCAAAAAAAAAATTTGGTGTTAAAAATAGTCAAATAGGAGAAAAAAAATATTCGAGTAAGAAAATAGTTAGTACGGACACGAATTTTTTTGTGATTGAGTACAGCATTATTATTTTTGAATGTATGTTTCATATTAAATCACCATTCATTCATTCATTCATTCAAAATAGGTCAATAAATTTTTTCTCTCTTCAAAACCCTGCATCTTAGAAATGATGGATAAAAATATGGTCCTTGTGTACGCAAAGCAATTATATTCTCTCGCCTTCACTCTCTTTCTCTCACGAATGATGAATGAAATATTAATAACGAAAGAAATGTATGTTTCGAGCAAGCAAGCAATTCTTGGATCCCGAAACAAACAAACAAAAAGAATCCTAGAGTAAAACATGGGGCTTATATTATATATTTGTGCGTATGTGTGATTCTGTGATTATTATTACCCGGGAAGTATAAATTCGAAGGCCGGGAATTTCGGATAGAAAAAGAAAAAAAGAGAGAAAGAGAGAGGAAAAAGTTTTTTTTCAACCAAAAAATAATTAATTTTTATTTAACGACATCACTTGCTTTAGATGCATTCATTGTGATATAGTGGTTAGAGTTTTTTCTCATTTTCTGTCTCTCTTTCATTCTCAATTTTTGGTCATGTTTAGTCACATGTCAACGATTTATATATCGACATCATCATCAACATCATAATACGGTAAAGTTATGGCAAAGTTTTTATTTTTTTTTTTTTTTGTTTCCAAACATGTCAAAATGGCCTTTTCTCTCCAACTCTATCTATATCAACGAAACGGATCGGAAATCCAATCCACACACACACATTGGCATATGGCTCAAAAACGAATGCTGTGTGATAATTAATTTTAATTGGATCGGATGAAAATTGTTTTTTTTTCGAATTTTTTTTCTTCATTTTCATTATTCAGTCTAACTTTGTACAACAAAACCAAAAAAAAAAAAAAAAAAAACACACACACACATGATATTCGGCAAGTGTAAAAAAATTTATTACAAACAATTATCCTTTTTTTTCTCGACTCTCTCCAATGTGTGTGTGTGTGTGTGTGGGTGGGTGTGCGTTTTCTGGTTTTTTTCTGGAATAAAACGCCCTGTGATTTATTCGTACAAAATAGTCGACATATGTATGTCACACACACACACACACACACACATTAATCCCACATAGAAACTAAGTGCGTGAGTGTGAAATTCTTCATGTGATTCATGAAAGTTTAAACTTAAAAACAAAATTCTCCACTTGATCAAAAAGGTTAACCCACCATCACATGAAGTAACATCACTTTAATGCGTTTTATGTAGCAGACGAGAAAAAGTGAAAGAGAGAGAGGGAGAGAAAGAGAAATGTCATAAATTTTTCCGGCAAATTACTCGATGGAATTTTTTTTTTTGCATTGTAGGCGTAACACAACGTAAAAACGTGTGTATGAGTTTGTGGATTATTCCAGAAAAAAACACACACACACACGCATACCGAAAATTTTTGTCACATTTATTTTAAAAATTTCACAAATGATAGTATCAATGAAATCAGATGGAAAAAAAAGAAAGAGAATAAATCACACTATAAAACTATTAGCTGACCATTCTAGAATTCAAATGTGGGCTGTTGTTTACAAGGCGTTAACATTTCGGACACACGCCATATTTGAATACTAACCAACCACTTTGAATCAATCTTATCGTTGCTGCCCACTTTTAATTGTTTTTTTTTTGATAAATTTTAATTTTCGTTCGAAAAAAATGAAAAAAAAATTTGTATCACATACAAAGGTAAGATGTTTTTTTCGGTATCATTTTTTTACAATTCTTACACATCATTATGATTATCATAATCATAAATTGAATCATGATCAGCAACAACAACAAAAAAATGGTAGGCATCATTCGAGTTTGAAAATCATCAATCAAAAATCATTCTCTTTTTTTTTCTTTAAACTGCGATTTTTAATTTACGTATATAAAGTGAGAGGCGAATTCAATAAAATAATATTGGCTAATACGTTCATCATCATGGGTAAAAAAAAATTATTCGAATATTCGAATCTAATCGATAGAAACACACCTACCAAAAAAAGGGGCACAAAAAGATGAACAAAAAAAATTATTAATTATGTTTTCTCCTCTCTTCTCATCGATTTGTTGAACATCATCATCATCATCATCTTCATCGTATGTTTTTCACGGAATAATAGCCACCCATAACAGTGAACATCCATCATAATCATTGAATGCGAATGATAACTGGAAAAGAAAGGAGAGGGAGAGAAAAAAAACATCACCATTTTCAACCATGACATATTTTCTTCTACATTTGGTTTCTTTTTCGTTGCTCGGAAATTATCATTTTCATAACGAAAAAAAATTGAAAATATTCCAATCAATGACAGAAGATTTTACCATTTTTCGGGATCGAAAATATTGCGATTGCCATTTTTCAATTCGTGAGATAAATCAATGAGAAATGAGAATGAAAAAAAAAAATATTCGGCACGATCCATTCGACTGGCAAAAAAAAATTCATCATCAATAAATGAAATATATATGTATACAGTACTGTGAAAAATGTGAAAAGATAAAATGAAGGAAAAAAACTTTGAAAATTCATGTTTTTGTCGTTTCGTCGTTTACCGTTCTCATATCTCATTCGATACGTTTTTAACCGGGGCCATATTTTTTTTTCAATCGACGAAACAATTGTGAAACGTTCATCGTTGTTATTATTATTATTACATACATGAGAGAATGAATGAATGTTCATATTTATTCAATGATGATGATGATTATTAATTATGTCGACCATTCATGATGATGATGATCATTTTTTGTTGTTGTTGTTGTTGTTGTCGATGATGATAGCCAAGTACATACAATAATAATTTCTTTTGAAGTAGAAGAAAAAAAAGAAAAAAAGAATACCAAAACACACACACACACTCACAAAGATACGGAGACAGACGAATTTGATTTATGATAAATTCTTTTAGCTACCGGTCTTACGAAGATGACTAAGAGAACATACACGCATACACTCACACATAATAAACGTATATATTCTTCTCGTATGATTTCCTCCATTCTTCATCCACCATATGGAACGAATATCTATATTTGTATTCACAGGTAAAAAGTGTTTGATCGTATAATAATAGTGTGACAAGGAACAAAAAAAACTTACCTCGAGCCAAGTTTTTTATTTGTCTTCGTATGTGTGTGTGTGTGTGTGTGTGTGTGTGTGTGTGTGATTGGAATGGCTCGAGCCCGTAAGCCAGATAATTATTCACTTTTTTTTGCTGATTTTGACAAAAAAAACAAAAGTAGACAAAACAAACGAACGATAACATTGAATATTGAGATATCCTGGTTGGTTTTCAAACACAAAACCCCCATCGTCATACGAATGAATGTGATGAGAAACAATGTTTCAAACAAAAAAAAATAAAATAAAGAAAAAAAATGTATACACAAAGCAACATCATTGCTATTATAATCAGTAGCGATAATAGGAAAAAAAATAAGGAAGAAAAATGGAAAAAATTTCATTTTTTCTGTTTTGAAAAACCAAACTACCCAGAAATGTACCGAAATGATTTATGAATTTTAACAATGATGATGATCATTATCATCACTACAATAACAATGATCATGATGATGATGATGATCATAACGCAAATTCTAGAAAAAAAATTCGAAACGAATTTCAAGTGACATACGAAACAATCGATGTTCGATTGTTGATGTTTTCCGTTGTTTTTATTGTTGTTGTTGGTGTTTGTTGACATTATGTCAACGTTAATTGATGAGTAGCCATTATTTTTAAATGTCAATTTGGATATTTTTTTTTCGTTTAATGAGACCACCGTGAGTATGAATGTAAGTGGACGGCTTAATGACCGAAAAATGACGATGATGATGATGATGAATATTGCAACAATTTTTTTTTTTGTTCATAAGAACGTCGATAATGACCGCTCATTTAGATCAACTAATGATTCATCATCATCTGTTTTGTTTTCGTTTGTTTTACCATCATATTTTTGGACCCTATACTTTGGGTATAATTCCATCTACACACACACACAACACAATGATTTTATTGCCAGTGAATATATAGAGATTCTTCATCAACATGATATTTAAAAAAGCAAAAAAAAAAATCAACGAAAAATATATTAATAAATAGGAAAAAAAATATAGAAGAAGAGGATGGAAAATGAGTGGGAGGAGTGTGTGTATATATATATCACAGTGAAAATCTCAACACAAACACCAAAAAAAAACACATTTGTCATTTGTCTTTGTTTTGTCTATTTTTTTTTTTAAATAATAATAATTGTCATTTTAGTTTTGTTTTTCATACTGCATGCATATTTTTTTTGTTGTCTATTCCGGTCAAATGTGCAATCATTAATTTTGAATGTAAAGAAAATAAAAATAAATTGAATAAAAAAAAATTTGAACACTGACTATAATTATTCACAATCATTGTCCTTGGACCTTTGAATCGTTTTTCGTTTCCAGAAATTCAATTGATATAATGATGATCATGGACAGGATGAATAGGAAGAGATGGGCCATTATCAACAGGTCATCAGGTCTTGGTTTAATAATAATAAAAATAAAATATCAGAGAATTGTATTGATTGTCCATCGTTATTCTGTATTTTTTTTTATTTTTTGTTCATCATCATCATTAACTTGGATAATGGATTTTATCTATGAAGAAAAACAAACAATTAATGGATTATTTGATCAATGATACAATGGTGAATAATAAACAGTGAAAACTATCATCACGGTCATATTAAAAAAAAGATATAATAAGAATCCACTAATGAACAATAACAAAAATCAATCATTAATCGACATCTTGACAAAATAGTTAAAAAAGGGGGCTAATTATGATTTGGTCAAAAAAAAATTATAATCGATTTTGAATAATCGATCAATCGAATCGGCAGTATTGATAATTTGAATGATTAAATTTTACGCAAAAAAAAACCAAGAAAAAATAGGGTCGTGTTCATGACTCATCATCATCAATCAAACAAACATCCAGACAGATTTGTTTGTCTGTCTGATTATCATCGTGTCTAGTTTGATTATGTGCCAGATATATATGTCTATATTTGTTGAAAAGGGATCTGGAATTGAAATGATTTTTTTTTTGGCTTTGGATTTGACATAAATAGCATTATTATATAATATGTGTCACACACTATTATTCCGTTGACAATCGAAACTATGTAATATTTTGGGTAAAATGTTGAAAATTTTTTTTTAAATCGATTCTTTCGTTCATCACCTGCTGATTCGATAATCTTTTTTTCTAAAGAAATGAATTGTTTTTTTTTCTAAATTGAAATCAATTGATTGATTGATTATTTTCGAAGAATCAATGTTAATATCTATTTTTTTTTTTTTTTTGTTAATCATTAAGATTTGCCTTTTTTTCTATTGTTGTTGACCATTAACAATGATCCAAAATCATCATCATTAACGTAGCGGTCAGTGAACGTAATCACCTGAAATCTATTCTTTATTTTTCTCTCTCTCTCTCTCTTTCTCTTTCTCTTTGGCTGACTATTCAAAGATTGATTTAAGATTAATGGATATTGTTATTGATTTAATGATAATGATGATGCTCACCCCTAACTTTCCAAAAAATGAAAAAAAAAAAAAAGAAAAGAATAGATTATCAATTCGATTCATTTGAAAACATACTATTATATATTTGTGTTTGTATGTTGGACAAGGCAATCTCCCCATTTATATGTTATTATATCAATGAGCATCCATTGTTATATATTGGATATCATCATTAACGACAGCAACAGCAACAATAACGAAAAAAAGAAAATGAAAGAAAGATTCGCGATGCTTAACCAAAAACAATGATCCATTTAAATGATCTTGACCATCATTCTTCATCATCATCATCTCTGAATGATGAATGAGAGGAATCAAAAAAAAAATCATAAATCCTTTAAATACACCTGGCGAAATGATTTTTTTTTTTTTGGCAGAGTTAAAGCGCATCATCATACTGTGTTTAAGTGATGGAATTTTCTAAAAGTCTAAAAATTCTGAAAATAAATGGTAGTACTAGTTGCAACATTTCGACACAAGGTGGCATTACAAATCATCATCATAATCATTATTACTTTTGAGGATCATTCACACTTTTCCTGTGCTATCCAAAAAACTTTAATATATATTTATATTTATATTTATATAATATATATGGGTAAGCAATGTATGTGTATTATATAATGATGATATGAGTAAGATTACCCCGACATCATCATCATCATCGTCGTCGTCAGAAAGAAAGCAACAGAAAATCAAGGCAAACGAACTTATGCGTGTGGCCATCAACCACCACCAACCAACCAACCAACCAAACAAACAACCAAAGCAAGGTGATCGGGATGGTTGTTTTTCACACTGGATGATGATGATCATCATCTGAATCCATTCATTGCTGGTGGAGGCAAGCAAAAGAAAAAAACCAAATTCTTGGCTCGTTTGTTTTTGTATTTTGTTCGCGCGATTCCAAAATTATGTTGTTGTCGTTAGACTGGTTTTTTCGTTTTTCCCCTTTCTATTCAACGGACCCCTACTAAAAATCGTTGCTTTTTAAAAGTGATGTTTGTTGTTGTTATGTTTGTGTGTTTGAAATCGATTGAATCAAAAACCAAAACCGACTAACCAGCCAACCAGCCAGCCAGCCAGCCAACCAACCAACCAACCAACCAAACCAGAATTTGGAGATAGAGAGGCGCGAATGCTAAAATTATATGGATGTTTCGTGTGTGTGTGTGTGTGTGTATGTGGAGTTTTGCCGCTACTTGCATCGATTCATAAAAGAGTATATTTGAGTAGGTTCATTGTCGATTGTTATTATTATTTTGTTGTTGTTGTTGTTGTTGTGGAGAGGAGGGAGGACAGGACGCGGCAATAAAAAAAAACAAACATCCACCATCATCATTTTTTGTCGGGGACCAGACAGATCTCATTGTATATTATTATTTTTCGGGTATAACCTGTCTACATCATTGCCTGCAATATATTCCCACACTTTATTATCCTCCTCCTTCTTCTACTCCCTATTTTCATATATGAAAAAGGTGAGAGGGTCGCTATTAGCGATTCTTAAAAAGCGGGAATAAATTCCATTCCATCTTTTTTTATAATGACCATAACAATAACATCTGACCACTACCAATAGCCCCGACACACATACTGATGATGATGCACAGGTAGATGGCCGTAGCGCAATTCATTCATGCCTTCAATTCGACGGGTTGACAACAACAACAACAATAATAACAAATAATAATATAGTGAACCAAGGTGGTCAAAATGCATATTCCTTACAACAGATACATCATCATCATCATCAGATTTTACAGTCAAAACTCTATGTTCGACAACCAGCAGATGGTTAGCGTGTAAATCTATAGAAAAATATGTTCCACTTGGAATGATGATGATCAAAATAAGGATGGAAAACAAAAAAACGAAGTTCGTCCATAGTTTGTCTGTTGCTAAGGTGGTCGATCGGCAACGTTTAGTGTTTAGTTCGCCGATGCGGTATTGACTGTATTCAAGAATGTACTTAAACTTTAAAATAAATCAGGTAGTGGTATATTAATAAATGGATATAAATGGAATAAAAAAAATAATACCGGCGACTCACGATAATCAATGCTACTACTACAGAAAAAAAATTAACAACAACAACAAACAGATATCACAGTAACAAATATCATTCATCATTGTGAGAACATTGAACGCTCGTATATATATAGGCTCAAAATGATAATATTTACCCCTACTACCATCACACTCAATTCTTTGATTCTCGTTATCGATTAACAACAACAACAACAAAAACAAAAACAAGCCAACAAAACAATTGTAATATAAACATATGAAACACGTTTGCCAGTATATACGTTTTTTATTATCATTTCAATAACGCGCCAAATTTTTTCACAAACGTTCATGCTACTACTATTTTGAATTATTGGTTATGATTCATAAAAATAATTACAAATTTAGTTTAAAGTAGATAGTAGCATTATAATGAATTAGTATATTAAAGTTCAACCACACCATCATCATGGCCACTACTATTATTATACATCATCGTTTTTATATATAGTATGATGTATGCTATTTACAGAAGAATATTTTTTTGTATCCAACCACAAATACATAAAGTTCATTGATTGATATACCACTACTTTCTACATTGTGCAGTGTCTGCAGTGTTTGTGTATGTGTAGTATCTTGACATTTTCTAATGCCGATCATCATCATCATCATCATCATCCAATTGGTTAGTATCTTTTCATTGATTTGGTTTGTTCATTGTTGTCGTTGTCGTCTTCGTAGTCGTCGTCATCGCGCGCGCGGAGTCTTCGATCATCACCGCCACCGCCACCACCGTCATCATCATCATCATCATATTTTGGCCATGTCAATGTATGGTATATGACGGCCAATGTTTTTTTCTTTTGCATTTTCTCTTGCTCATCTCTTTTTCGAAAAATCGGGCTTAGTATTCTCATCATCGTCATCATCACCATCGTTATTATTTATTATTGTATTTTGTTGCTATGAATTGATTGATGTTTACTTACATTTTAAGTGAATGGAATTTCTGTTTATTTCCTTTGAATACAAGAAAAAAAAACATCTCGATTCTTTCTTTTTGAACATTCTACATTCTAAACCTTTGGTGTCTTATACACAACAGCGCACTGAAAAAAAGGTGAGATTCATATGAAAATACAAGCAAGTATTACTGACCAAACGAATGTTTTTACAACAAGAATGACCGAAGACAGAAGATTAAATTCTATTATGTTTGTGTTTGTATATGGATCATCAACATTATTGAATTCTAATCTATCGTAATTTGAATAATCTTTTTTCCTTGTGTCTCTAAATATATTTGTTTGTTTCGATTATCATTATCATCATCATCATCATCTTGATTATAATAGCCAAGAATAGCTAAGTGAAACACAGTGAAAATAAGTTTCTTTTTCTTCTAGAAATTAAAAAGTTTTGTGTGTTGCCTAAAAGAATTGTGAATTGAGAAGAAGGCTATTCATTCATGCAATTCAAATGAAAACAACAACAATAACAACATTGTACATGTGTATGTTAGTTGTAGACTTTAACATCATCATCACAATCATAATCAACGAATACGAATATGAATATACAAAACCCCAAAAAGTGAAACGAAAAATGACGATTGAGGCTCGAATTCTTTTCACAATAATAATAATAATAATAATAGATAATAATAGATAAAATATAATAGTGAGCCATATACACATGCATAAATATAAAATGAAAAACTACGCGCCAAAATAGCAATAACAAGCAGCAAACAATAACAAAAACAAAAACAACCTGAAAAGTACATGAAGACCAATTTGGATCATACTGGTTCGGTTCGATTCGTTTCGTTTGTGTGTGTGTGTGTCAGCTGGAATGTATTTTATTTCGGTTAAAAATAAAAGTTGTTGTTGTTGTTGTTGCTTATTTATATGGTGATGTCATAATCATTGTTTGTGTGTTTGTGAATTGGAAAAATAACGATGAAAAAAAACAAGAAAAAAAATTTTGAACGGATCACATTGCATCACATTGTTTGTTGTTGTTGTTGTTGTTGTTCAATACCCGCTATTTTTCATGATAACATATTTGTTGGATCCAAACTTTTTTTCTGTCTGTCATTCCAAAAATTGGCCTTGTTTTTGTTTGTCAGCCATAAACAAATGATTTGTTCAATGTTCTAATATGTTCTCTATGATGATGTTGATGACTCACATTTCCACAGGCCACAAGACATTGCTTTCCACCCACCCTCAAAAATTTTCATGATTGTATCATCTCTAATTTTGTTTTTTCTTTTCTTTAGATCCTATTCGGTATTCAAACAGTTGGATTTTGATTTTTTGAAATTTTCATTCATCTTGTGACCAACAAAAAAAAAACTGTGTGCATGTGCGTATGTGTTTACTTCAAATCTTGTGATGATGACGACCAACACCATATAGACCAAATGATGATTATCAAGCGAAATTTTTAAAAGAAAAAATGGAATGAAAATAAAAACAACCAACCAAATGTGAAAAGAAAATTGAAGAAAGTAAAAAAAAAAAAAAAAGATCAAAAGTCCAATATATCAAAACGAACGACGTCATTCGACGACAAACAATCAATGAATCGAACATTTTCATTATTAGATACACATCACTATTTGATTTGATTGATGAATAAATGAAATAGAGAGAGATAGAGAGAGAAAAAAAAATGACATGATGTAATCGATGCTATTACATGTGAAATTTTTATGAATGACGTAGACTCATTCTTTCTCTCTTGTCACTTGTATCTGCTACTTGTGTTTGTGTCCATCGTTTATACTAAATTCTATTTTTGTTTTAAAAATTGTGACCATAATCCACCTTCATTGATGAAGAAAATAAACATCATCATCATCATCATTATCAAAATTGATACAATTAAACAATAACCGGAATTGTGTTTTTTTTTATATGTTATTGTTTCCATCTGAATCAGATGGTAGTTATTCATCAATAAATGTCTGCCTGTCTGTTATTATGTAAAATAATAATACGCAATGTGTTGTGATTGATGCGTATGTGTGTGTGTGTGTGTGATGATCAAAGGAATAATGATGAATTGTTATAAACAACCAATCATTTGATGACGCGCCATCATTAATCTCATAAGCAGCTATGATTCATCATTACCGGAAATTATCATCATCATCATCATCATCATCATTGTATATTTTAGAATTATAATCATCTGAAAAATTGTTTTTTTTAGCTAGAAACAAAAAATTAACCATCTTTAACATATAATAATAAAATTCTTTAAAACTATAAGCTATTTTCATCTACAACATAGATTCTATGTCTTTGCGAGTGTGTATATGTTTTATCTGAAATTGCACTTTTTTTTTAGTTACATTACTACTGTTTTAATTTGTTTTCTTAGAATTTTGACATTTTTATCAACACAACAACCTACACCATCATCATCATCAACAACAACATCACCATCGTAAGACAAGATATTTTGTCCATTTCGGGCATTATTATTGTCTATGTCTGTCTGTCTTTGTGTCTGTTTATGTGAAACATAAATAAAATTGTTGCATCACTTGTTCTATGGAATTTTCGATTCCACATTTTTTCTCATTTTAATTTCTTTCATCTGTTTTTGATGATATCATCATCATCAGTATATTTATTTCGACAAACAAAAAATTATCCATTCATATTTTTATTCAAAGACAAAATCACTGTCTATCACATTTTTTCGTGTGTGTGTTTGTTGCTGTGTATGATATATTTGTTTGTTTGTTTGATCAATAACAACACCACCACAACTACAACAACAAAGTTAACCCTTTTTTTGGTCCAAATTTTTTTCTTTTTGTTTTTCATGATCATCATCTTGAAATAGGTTAATCTTTAACACCACCACCAACAACAACAACAATCAGTGTTTTTCAAATATTATTTGTGTGTGTGTGTGCTGTCTATGTGTGTACTACTTATCAAGAATTTGAATCTTTTTGTTTTGTTTTTGGTCATTTAAAAACAAATCATCATCTCATCATTTAACTCTGAATTTAAAAACAACAACAGATCCAATGTTACTGCCTTCGGTCATCATTGCCGATACAGGTAAGATTTTAATTGATTTTATTTAATGAATGAAAGACATTTTTTTTGATACAAATAAAGTAGAAATAAAATTCAGTAAATTGATCGGATCTTGCCATTTTGATATGCATTTATTATATACATAAAATACGTAAAAGTTTTTTTTTTGAATGATAATATCACACAATAGAGTATATTGCTGCTTGTTTCGTAAATCTATCAAAGACCGAACGGGCTTTGTAAACCTCCACCCCTCACACACACACACACACTACAACTTGACTTGAACTTTCAAAATGACTTGACCAGATTTTTTTTTTGAGAACCACTTGTCGGGTTTTTATTTTTTTTGGTCATTCACATTGTACACACACACACACAGACAAACACTCTTCATAAACAGCATACAGTAATAACGATATCCAATTTGGTTTATATGGAAAACAAAATAGATGATGATGATTGTAAGATGAAGAACAGATGCCTTTTTCTTTTTTGATTTTTGATTCTCACCAGACACACACACACAAACATTCAATAAAAACAGATTTTTTTTGTCCTGTTTTTGTTTACTAAACTACTGTTTCTGCCTTCAACAAGACTTGATTGCTAGCTATAAGCTTTAGCCATCAAGGCCATGTTTTTTCTCGATCTGACCTGACCTGTTGTTTCAAGTGAGAGTGAAAAGTTGTTGTTGTTGTTGTTGAGGAGGAGAAATAGGACCAAATAGGCTATCTGTGTTATGGTAGGATGTTGTTGGTTGTTGTTTTTTCCCGTCTAGAATTCGATCTGAATAAAACTTTTGTGATAGATAGAATATGTTGTAAAGATTCATTAAATCAATAATTATATAATAACAAAACGTTAGAAATTTTGACATGTCTTTTCTCTGATGATTTGAATCGATTTTTTTCTTTTCTTTTAATTCTGGTAGTAGAATTGTCGGATGAGAAAGTTGTCATTTGTTTGTGTTTTTTTTTTGTTAAAAATTTCTCATTCTACACAAATAATATCGGAAAAGAGATTGTGGGAGTAGGAGTAGGAATGTTGTCATCGTTTTTTGTTATCGAATCAATTTGTTTGATAATGAACATACGATCACCAGATCTAATTATTAATTTGTTTGTTTGATTGATCGATCGTTCGATGGATTGATTGATTGATTGTAATACATTGTATCAAGCAAAAAAGCAGGAAATCCAATAGTATATGTATGATCATCATCAACATCATCATTTTTTTAACCACTTGACTTTTTTTCTGATTGATTTTCTGTGTTTGTTTGATTGATTGATTGCTTGATTGATTGATTGATTCAATGATGATGATGATTATTATATAATTTATATCGCATTCTTGAAGAAGAATTCTAGCCATGTGTACCTGTGTGTTTTATTGAATATATAAGTATATATACACACATACACATGATGAGGATGATCGGTGGTTTGCCAGACAGTCAATTTTTTTCTGGATTATGTTTGCGTTTTTTTCCTATTTTTAGTTCAAATGTACCGATTTTTACAAATGGATCACAAATGAATGAATGATGATCAGTTTGATGATTGGATTTAATGAAAAATGTTCCATTGACATTAAGAAACTGTTATTGTTGTTGTGGCGGTGGTGGTGGTGATGAAATTATACCACTCGATTTACAATCGATTATTTTTTATTTGGCTTCTTGCCCAATATAATTTATTAGTCGGCAACTATATTATATTTTGGCATCATCGTATTTTTATTTGAATGAATTTTTTGTCGTTTTTTCGTCTCAAATTTCGTTTGTCTTTGATTTTTTTTTCAAAAAAAAAAAAAAAAATTCCATCATCCCATCAGACCATGAACAACGAAATGTTTTGTTTTTTTTTATGTCTAGGTTAAATATTCTATTGAGCAAAATTGACTTTGTCGATTTTTTTTGCTTTTGTTTTTATAGCTATGAAAGCATTGATATTCAACGGGTTAATCATCATCATCAATAACAACAAAATTACCAAACAAAAAAAAATTATAAAGAAAAAGATTATTTTTTTTTCTTTAGTTTAAAAAAAACACATGATCAATCATGCAATCACACATCAGGTCAGTGCTGATTCTGATCAATTTGAAAATCTTTTTTTTTCTCATAATTCCATCATAATAATTGGTTTTTTTGTTTTTTTTTTTGTTTTGGATAATTAATCCGAATGAAGCATGTGTTGAAACTTACTGCTACTACTATCGCCACCACCACCCCCCAATGAATACAAGATAAGGACAATATTATGGTTTGATCAAAAAACTACTTGAAATTCTGTTGATGTGGTGAACAAAAAAAATAATCCAACCACAATCATTAAATTATAACCAATCAAACTCTTCTTGTTTTCAATGTCCTCAGTTAACCTTTTTTTTTGTTGTTATTTTCATCATCATCAAATGATCAAACAAAAATGTATCATTTATCATTCGATTTTCGTTTGCTTGTTGTTATTATTATTATTATTATTTTAGCTTATAAAACATATTCCAATTCCAATCCAGAATCTTTGAATAACCCTCCCCCGTCGATGCATGCATATACATGGTTTTTTTTCAATTCTTTTTTCCATTCTATTCTTTGCGCGCTTGATTAGTTAATCCTCATTTGTTATTGTCATCTATCTATAGCAGAGGTGGCCAATCTGCGGCTCGCGAGCCACATTTCTCACAGAGCTCTATTGAACAGGGGGCGCACTTTGGCCACCCCTGATCTATAGTATACAATAACATAGATCCAATTTGTATGTATAATATATAAGACAGATAAATATATAGATATGGTCTAAAAAGAATAATGTGAAACAAAACGACAACAACAGCAAAAAAAAATGTTGTCATCCATATTGTCATCACCATAGATGACCACCACCAAGATGTGAGCTATAAAAAAAAGATGTTAATTGTATGTGAAATGTAAAACAAAAGATCAGATCATTTGATTTGTAGCTTTGGTTGTTTGGTTAATAGTTCACAATAGTGGTGGTGGTGGTGGTGATGGTGGTTATTGTCCAAACAAACAAAACAAAAAACAAGAGAAGAGAAAAAATTTGTACAATCGGATTTTCTTTCACATTATCCGATTCTAATATATCTCATTTTTTCATCTTCATTCATTCATTCATTTTTTTTTGTTCGTTTGCCTCGAATTTGGTTTTGTTTGTTTGTTCTGCGATAGATAGATAAATACCATGATAAAATGTATCATTTCCAGTGCATTTGTGTTTCGGTTATTTTTTTTCGACGTTAACAAGCAAACGAAAAAAAAAGAAAATATGAAAAACCGGCCTTATAATAACCAAAAAGAAAATGAAAAAAGAGCAAACTAGACATAAATTTTTTTTCCCATGTGCTGGTATTTTTTATTTTATTTATTTTTTTCTCTTACCCCATTGAAATAAAAGCAAATTTTCTAAACAAATATAAATTATCAATGGAAGAAAAAAAGTTAAAAAACCCTGAATTGACTATAGGAATTTTTGATTGTGTGTTTGTGGATCCATAGGCTAATAATACAACCGATTAATTTCAATTAGATAATCTGCTATAGTAGTGGTATGTTGTTGTTGTTATTCCATACATTCTACCAAACTAAAAATATTCGATGATTATGATACAATCATTATCATCACGTACAATCATCATCGTCATCATCATCAAAACAAATAAAAATGTTCTATCGAATCGATAAATATGATGACCGATTGCCGTATTAGTTGAAATTAGACGGGCCAATTTTTTCTTGTTTCGCCTCATTTTTGACCATTATCCACACACACACACACACACACAATATGGATGGATCATTATTTGAAACAAAAAGAAAGAAAAAAAGATTTCTACTCGTATAGAATTGTTGTTTGGTTTTTCTTTTGTTTGTTTTTGTATTTTTCTCTGTTTGTGTTTGTGTGTGTATGTTTGCAATATCCAAAATTTCTATAATTCCCGGATTCAATTCCATTCGGAATATATTTTATAGTGAAATGAAAGTGGGAAAAAGGGGAAAGTCATGAAGTAGCATTGAAGAGTTATGAATTTAAGAACATTTATGTTTATGATGATTAATCATAACAAAACAAAAACACATCGATCTCCATTTTGATTTCGAAAAACGATAAGCTGAAATAAAAAAAAAACTCATTATTACTAAATGGCCAATTTGAATTTCGACCCAGAAAAAAAATGAGATAGAAAAAAAAATACTTAATCCTTGCCCGGGCTTTTTTTCCCGTTTGTTTGTAATTGTATTGGATTCATTCATTCATAATCCATCATTAAATGAATATATATTTACTTTTATTCTTGCATCATCAACTTATCCACAGTTATTGTTATTGTAGATCAAATAATAAATCCAATCAATTTGATAAATATTTTACAATATATAAGTCAATTCTTTATTTTCTAACACAATTATTATATCTTTATATATACCTTATTTGATTTTGATTTAATTATTGAATAAAATGAATTTGTTTCAAATTTTTTGTTTATATGTTTGACATTTAGAATTTGATATTGCACTGTGTCTGTGTGTGTTTGTGTGTGTGTATGATGAATTTCAAAGAAATTTTTTTTTTTTACTTTTCATTTTTTATCTAACACCTTTTTTTGGTTGTTGTTGTTGTTGTTTTTTATGCAAGTTGTTTGTTTGCCCATTTAATGAATGAATGAACTGTGAAAAATGCCAAAAGGCGTGTTTGTCTGTGGATTTAGATTTAAAATAGAAAGATCCGATTTGAAATATTATGTAATCATTTCTTGATGGTTTCGGGTTTTTTTTCGTTTTTTTTTTGTTTTGTTGCACCACGTTGATCCGTTAATATGCAACAATGTTTGTTGTGTGTAGCATATGACTTTCAACAATTATGATTACACATCTACCATTTCGATTCTAACAATAAAAAAAACATGTAAATCAAATCAATCAATGAATCATTTGGTTTTATCATTTAATTAAATAATATTCGTGGTTGTTGGTTCTTACTATTTTATGCCGAATTCATTGGGGTTTTTTTCTGTTTGTTTATTTGTTTATTTGACACTCCCCTACGCTCTTATACAGAATGAGAAAATTTTTTGAAGAGATTTATTTTTCCTGTTTGGAATCATTTTTTTTTTGTTTTATTGTTTTATTGTTTTTACTAATAATGATGATGACATTCAAAGTTGAAAGCTAATTTCCAATAATCATCATCATCATCAAAAACATTTATTCATCAAATTTGATATCGATAAAAGTTAGTAGTGGTGGTAACAAATGTCTACTGCTGCTGGTGTTATCGTACATTAACCCAATGTTATGTGTGTGTGTGTGTGTGTGTTTGTGTTTAATGTTTTTTTCTAATAATGAGGCTCGACTCTTCTTGACCTGGTAATCTCAGTTATCGTATTTTATTATATCAAATTTAGTTCTACATATTTAAAAAAAACAACATTATGGACGGAAATTATTTGAATTTTTTTCCAGAAAAAAATGCCGACATATTTTGTCAATGGATATTTTTTTTTATTCAATGATTTTTGTTTTTATTAATCAAAAAAAAAAAACATTTAAAAATTTTCATTGCTGACTGAAAACACACCAGGCATATGTTTAGAGTGTGTGTGTATGTGTGTGGTTATTGATCTTATCGAACCCACAAAAAAATGTAAAAAAAAGAGAGGTTCATATATATATCACACACACTATTTTGGTCAATTGAAAAAATTATTTTTTCCACATTCCATTACCATGACGACATCACATTTAACATATACAGGGGTGGTGGTGGGGCAAATGAGGTCGAGTGACGATTATTTTCTATTTTTTGTAACCAAAAAAAAAAAAATTATTCATTAAAATAAAAACAACAAGACCATGTGTCCTGTGATGAATAAATTGATGGATAAACTAAATTTGTTTGGTGATCACACCGCCCTCCCCCTCAAGTTTGTCAAGTCTTTATCGACTTTCGTGACTATTAGATTATCATGATGATGATGATGATGATGGTGGTGGTGGTTGTGAGATTATTTTCATTGAACTTTATCCATATAGTTCATAGGTTTTTTTTTGGTGATGGTGGACATGTGTTAACTATGAATTTTTTTTTTAATTTCGTTTTTTATTTTGTTGCTTGTTTCTAATAGTACCCGTCTCCGGTATTTTATTCATATTCGGTACCAATCAATCAATCATTGTCATCATTTTCACATCAATTTTGTTGATCTTATGATATTGGATAAAAAAAAATACTTGTGTATGTTCGATTTACGATACATTGGCTTGGATAGTAGCAAAAAAAAAAAAAAAAAAATACTATTCACATTTATGAAAATGATTTGATTTGATTTGATTGATTAAACAACAAATATATTGATTATTATGATAAAAAAAGGGTTATACATCCGTTTTCAACGTTTATGATTGTTTGTTGTCATCGTCGTTTACTATGATATGACGTGTTTATTGTAATTTAATTTAATTTTTACATTCACATAATGGTTCTAACGACAACTATCCATCCTGTGTGTGTGTGTGTTTGTTTGCTTGCATGTATACCCCGTTTTAGCATTTACATTTAAAACAAAATTTATTTCATTCAGATAAATTTTGAAGGATAATTTTTTTTTTTTTTTTTGATTTTGTTCATTGAAAAAAATACATTTTATTTTATGTTCTCTCTCTTTCTCTCTCTGTGCGTGTGTTTATATGTGTGTGCGTTTCTGATAAAAAAAAGATGAAAAGAAAAACACATACACACACACACACTTGTGACATGTATCTTGGATTTCAATACATCTATGTATGTATTGTATGTATGTCTTATAAAGTTTATTTTAGTCGGTAGACAACAAACAACACACGCATATACACTTGTATTATATTTATAGGAATAATATATAGCAAAAATAAGAATATGATGATGAACCAAAAATAAAATAAATAAAAAACATTTATTTGTCTGAATGTATGTTTGATTGAAGCATAATGTGATGATGATGATGATGATGATTGGTGATGAAACACATCAAGAGAGAATGAAAGAAAAAGAAAAAAAAATAAATAAAAAAAAGAGGAAAAATACCAGACGCCTGACGTGAATTTAATATATATTATTGACGCCGTTTTTTTTTGTTTTTTTCATTGTGTCGACATTATGCAGAATATACGAGTATACAATTGAATCTAAGAGATTGATATAAATTAAAGTATTGTAAAGAGTTGAATTTTTTTTATCTCTCTCTATCTGTGTGTGTGTGTGTGTGTGTGTGTGTGTGTGTGTGTGTGTGTGTGTGGTCGTCGTCTGACATTTATCATTTTTTTTTCATTTCGTTGTTTGTTTTCACCTAGTTTTTTTTCAATATTTTCATTAATGATTATTTCTCCTACATTGTAATTTAATTTTACTGGTGCAATTTCATTTTTTTTTCTTTCTATCTTTCGGACAATTTAATCACCGGATATGTATATATGTTATTGTTGTTCATCATATACTGTTTAGATATCTATCTGTCTAGATATCAGTCTGTCTGGTTTTCTTGCTCGATGTCTGATGTATCAATGATGATTTTAGGCGTCATGAATAATGAGAAGATGATTGTAAAAGAATGACTATAGAAAATAGATAGAAAGAGAGTCTCTTTATCTCATCCTGTTGCTTTTTTTTATGACGTCAACAACAACTACAGCTAGCAATCCAGGATATTACTTTGGATATAATAATTCACCGGTTCATTCATTATAATATAACCGCATTCCCGAAATTATTGAAATTGTTTCTCTCTCTCTCTTTTTGCTTGCTATCTATTTCTCGGCTTCTTGTTATACCACGGATACTATATTATTTATTTATTATAAATCAAAACTATGTAGAACATCGAGTGTTAGAAAGAGAAAAAATCGATTTAAATTGACCGTATTTTTCCCGGAAAGCGACAGATAGAAAGAGAGATATGACCTTGTTTTTTTCTGAATAAACATTCATTGTAAATACATCTAAATAGTTGAAGAAATTCTTCTGCGAACCTCTTGAATCCTTTCACGGTATTTTTTTTTCATTTAAAGGCACCACAACCTTTCATGTTTTCATATAAATAACCAGTTGATTTTGATTTTTTTTTCTCTCCCGTTCATTTGCCATGGTCATCATCATCATCATTAACATTGTTAATCGTTGTTGATACCGATATCGAGAAACTAGGGGTTTTTGTTCTAACCCAATTTTTAATTCATAATAAAAAGTAAAAAAAAATCCATTATGAGTTTCTGGAAAAAGATAATTTTTCTTTTATTTTCTGTTGAACACTATAAAAATATATCATCTTTTTTTTTTTTTTTTTTTTTGGATTGTTAAATATTTGTTTGTATTATTATTTGTATTAAGAAGACAGGAAAAAAATGAAATGTATGGCGCCTAATATATGGCGCCATATTCATCATCATCATCATCATTATCATACACATAACAAACACGCACGCATTAACCTACAATATATTAGATTCTATTATAAATGTGGACTTTGGTCGTTGTCGTCGTTGTTTTAATTTTCATTTTTTTTTTTTGGCTAGTAAAACACATTTCCCTTAACCTAATACAACAACAACAACAACAAATGAATGGATACATTGTATCCAAGGCATCGATCGATCGATTCATCAAAGAAAAAAGACATTAAATCTTGGCTTTTTTTAAGAAAAATTTTTTATTTGATTTGATTTAATTTCACTTCATCGAATAAATGAATGAATCAATTTTCTTTTCTACATTATTATTAGAAAAATTTGATCACGTGAACAACACATACACATGCAACATGAATGTTGTATTTGATAATTTAAATATTAATATAATGAATACATCATCACATCATATACCGCCTCTTTTTAGACGATAGACGTTTTATGATGATGCTATGGTTTATTTTCTTAATTTTCACATCATTTCTCAGTTGTTTTTTTTCAAATGGATGAATTGATTGACGGAAATATATTCGATATTGATGATGATGGTGGATGAATGTTTATTTCTGTCTGTTGCCAACATAATGATGATTCAATGGAATCCATAGTAACCATGATTTTTATACGATACACGATAAGACGTGTTTATTTGTCACTTTGTAGCATTGCTTTTCTTTGCTTTAGCCACATTTTTTTTCAATATTATTTTGTTATAATTCTTATCCGACTGTGTATATGTGTGTGATGTGTACCTTTAGCTTTTTTGTATCAAAAAAAAAAAAAGAAAATGATTACTCCATTGGTGGTACTTGACGATGATTATGATGAATATGTGTATGTGTTTCATTCCAAATAGCAATTATTCCATTCAATTCATTCACTGATCTGGTTTTCATCAATGAAAATAATGAAAATTGAAATTGAAAATTTGACATTTGACACTTATTAACATTGGAAAAAAAGTTTGTTCAATATTTTAAAAATTATATACGGTCTTTTAATAGTTTGCTAGCTTGCTTGTAAAAAAAAAATTCAAGGGCGCCAAATATTTCTTGAATTATATTAATATATAGGGCTTATAATCATCATTATCCACTGGTAATTGATGGTGATGCCAGTATGTACTATTGATTGAATTTACTACTACCCAACAACAACATTATCAATAACAATTTTTTCAATAAATTCATGGCGTTCATTGCCATAATTTCAATTCACATGTTTGTTGTTCGATATCGATGTGTCTATATTACGACGCATGCGATATTTGATTTTTTTCGAAAAAAAGCACTTGTTGATTCTTTTTTTTTTTTTTTTTGTTGATCGAATCGATGAATCTAGATACAACCACCACCACTCCCGATGACATCCTCCCCTCAACAATCTAGTCTGTCTGTCTTATTTGGATTAAAAAAAAAAATTATTTTTTTACATTTCAAATGTGAACAGGTATTGTGTGTGTGTGTGTGTGTTTGTCTAGCCATCGATCGATGATTATATATAACCCTTCTTCTTCTTCCTCCTCCTTCTTGTCTGGCTGTCTACCCCCCCCAATCACCATCACCACCACTTGGCGTGAATATGGTTGTTGACACCGAATAAGCAACTAATGTACTAACAACGTTTTGATGTTAATATTGATTAACCCGTCCGATGATAATGATGATGGTGAAAACTATTAGTTGTTATTAATACATTAATACATTTGAAATAAAAGTGTTAATGTATTATATTTTTTGTACTACACACAAACCCTCCCCGGTTTTTTGAGATGTAGCGGCATAGTTTGAAGTTAGCTCACAAATTCAAAGTGTAATACCTCTTACTTATTTTCTATGCTCCCAAACCGGGAGGTTTTTTGAGTATAAAATCAGATATTTAGAATCTGAAAATCGAATTTACCATGGTATCATGAATGGAAAAAAATTAACACTTCGACTGCTACTGCTGCTGCTGCTCATGCTTGGTGACAAACCAACAAATTACATCGATGATTTGAAACAATTTTATTAAATTTCAATAATTCATAATTTATCCATGTCAAAGTTCAATAACATTAAATAAAATTGTCACTTTTTTATTTTTCAAATGACTTGAATTCCATCATCATCATCAGGCAAGACTTAATTTGACTTTTCTATCTATACAGAGAGAGAGAGAGAGAGATGATTCCCTGATTTTTTTTTTGGCTTTGTACAAAATCAAAATCCAATCATAGAGCATTCATTGATGTGTGAATATATGGGATCCCATGGAGAAATTTGTGGGCTACAAATGTGATATTTTGGTTCTAAAAGCGCAGGCTTACAATCTTATTAGAATGTTCTAAAATCGATCGATTTTAGAACGAAAATGGAAGATCTTTAGCGCGCTTTAAGCAGAAAAATAGAACCATTGCAGCCCATCACGTGATCACAATTTACAGGGAACTTTTCACCTGAATGAAATAAATTTCCGAAATTATTCTCATATTCTGCATATCCGCTGCTTCATATTTTGATCATTTTATTTTATTTTAATAAAGTTTATTTATTATAAAAGAAAACCTCTTATACCATTATAAATAGGGGATAAAAAGAAAAAAATTATATACAGAAAATAATCAATCGGTTATAAATATTGGAAAACAAAATTTTTCATCTCCAGATAAAATTGAACCAAAATAAAATTTAGATCTCCACAAAATAATAAATGACCATAAATCGAGGAAAAGAAGTATCTAGTAGTTCTTCCATCTTGATTAGATTTTCATCGATAGCACCAATTGTAAAGCATGATGTTTTTCAAAAAATATTTGACCAGAGAAATTGGACAAAGATATCGATCAACCTTGCCTTGTACGTTCCATTAAGTTTTTTTTGTAAAAATCTATTTGGTTGGTATGATTTTCTTAGAATTATTGGACAAAAAAAGAATGATCTTTGGGAAAGCAGGTTACTCATTTCGTTGCCGTTGGTACTCATGTAGAGGTGTGATTCAATGAATAAATTTTCATCGATAATCCCAATTATAAAGCATGATGTTTTCCAAAAAATATTTGGCCAATGAAATTAGACAAAGATCATACGAAATATAGGACAAATTTGTTCCATCTTTTGCATATTGATTTGCTAATTCATTGCCGATAATTCAAGAAAAATTAGTCTATATTTAAATAAAAGAATTTTTTCAATTTACCGCGCAATTCCTTTCTTGTCATTATCATTATCATCATTATGCAAACGTTTATTAAATGTGACATCATTTTTAATAGCTTCCAAAATATCATCATATTTCGACCATGATTCCAATTCAACTTCATTAAGATAACCAGTTCGTCATTCAAATCCTATATCGAATTCGAATACCATTTTATGATCATATTTTTGTTACAATACAAAAGTATGACAAGAAAATGAATCTTTATCACTATTAAATGAAAAAATGACATGAAACATAAATATTAAGAACACAGCAAATCTCTTACCATCTGTTGATAATAGACAACCAAAAAAAAAATTCAATTTTTCAAAATTGAAACATTGAAATTTCAATTTTTACATTAACACTCAAACTTAAAACATCAACATGTTTTTTTTCAATCATAAATCGAATTGTTATGTTATAATTCGAACTTATTAAGAAATGCATAATAGTCATCAGGTTAAACTTTTGAACGTAACGCAAAAAATGCAAAACGCGCATGCCCTTAACGGAAATCTTTAGAAAATTCAAAGCGAGAAAAATTTTGAGCTACTTTTTTTCTAAAAAAATCTACTTTGGGCTATTTTTCTTCTAAAGCACCAAAATATCACATTTGTAGCCCTCAAATTTTTCCATGGGTATATATTTCAATATTTCCAAAATATTCTATTTCTAGACCAAAAAAAAAAAAAAAATAAATGGAATAAGAAAATTGAATTTTTTTTTTTTTTGAATGGTTGTTCTTATCTCTTATATTCTCGTCGAGGATATCGGTATCAGGAGAAAAAATGAATGAATCAAAAGGATTTTCATATTTATTTCAAATAAAAATTTACAATTCTGTCATGTTTGTTTGTTTGTTTGTTTGTTGTGTAGGTGGTCAAGTTTTCGATTTTTCTTTTCTTTTCAGTTTTAGTCTTTTTCTTTCTCGTTGCAATTTCAATCAAGAGTTTTTTTTTTGCCAAATATTGCCTGTTATCACTTGTCAATCTTGTGAATTTTTTTTCTTGTTGTCTTTCATTTGTTCGTTTGGCAAAATATATCCTGTATATGCGTTTATTTATGTATGGTTTGTAGGTCGGTAACTTCTACCAAAAAAAAAAAAAAAAAAAAAAATTCTGAAAAAAGGTTGGTCGAATTGTTCTAGTCGTTGATGTTCGTAGCTAAAAATGTTCACAATGTTTTTTCTTTCATCACCTCCTCCGTATTTTTTTTTCTATTCACTGTTTTAAATTGATATGACATCGATATCTACCTTTTGTGTTTGTGTCTATATGTATGTATGTCTGCGTATTTTTTCGTTTATATGTGTGTGTTATTGTAAAAGAAACATTGGAAGAAAACAGAAAGAAAAATGTTGTTAAAAATCTTGAAATAAAAAAAGAAAATATATTTTTTTTTTCAAATCAAATCAAAATTGTAAACCAAAAACAGAAACAGAAAAAAAACTTGGCATCAAGAATATTATACCGGTGTATAATATAATGTTTGTAAGTGTGTGAAAATTGATATGATGGCTGCTTCTGCTTGTTCTATCAAAAAACATACATACATACAGACAGATCATATCGAATCACGATGTCAATCGGTCATTCCTATCAATCTATCTCCATCTTTATCCATTCATTCATTGCACTCACACACACACACACACATTGACCTCTTTGACCCCTTTCACCTTTTTCTTTTATTATCGTTGTTGATGGAAGGTTTAGGTTATATATCAAATTTCATTTCATATTATGAATTGAAATTTTTTCCATTTCTTTTTTTCTCTTTCCCTTCTTTGTACATTTCATCATTGTTTTTTTTTTTTTTTTTTTGATGTTCAACATACAAGAAAAAAAATAAAACCAAATATATGAATTGAATGAATTGCATTTTATTATTATTATTATATTTACCCGGCGGCTTGTCAATGTTGTTGTTTTGTGATTTAAAAATAAAATATTGCAATTAATTTATTGTAGATTTTTACATTTCATATATAGAATAAATATTCTATTGTTATAAGCAATAATACAATAATTAATTATTTACAACAGCCCCCCCAAAATTGAAAACGTTTTTCTTTTGTTTTTTGTTTAAATGGTTTTGTAAGAAAATCATGTGTTTTTCACCAGGAATATTTCAATGATTTAAATTATCTAGAACATATTCTCTTCTAATATCTATATGTTTAGAATGTCTTTGTGGTCCATCTTTAAAAATTTTTAATGCGGATTGATTATCAGTTTTAATAATCTCTATATCATTGATTAATCTGCTTATTAAACATTCAGCTACACCTAATGATATGGCATAATATTCAGCTGTTGAAATAGATACTGTTTTTGTTTTTTACTCATCCAGCCAATTGTTGAACCATAGTATTTTATTAAAACACCACTAATTGATTTTCTTCCAGGTGTTGTTCCAAAATCAGAATCAGTAAATACAGTAAGATGTTCATCATTAAAATGACCAAGATTTAAAGAAACATTCAATGATCCCTTTAAATAACGAATAATGAACAATTCCAAATATGTTTTGTTGGTTCATGCAAAGACAAAATATTTACACTAGCTGCTATGTCTGGTCTTGATCTATTAGCAATATATTGAAGACAACCAATAATTTTTTGAGTTGATTCTATATCATATTTCACTCTTGACATTAACATTGAAATCACCCAAAGGAATCTTTACATCTCTTGAATCCTTCAAATCATATGTTTTGATCAACTCTTCTATATATCCTTTTTGACTTATTTGAAAAATATTTTTTTCTTTTCGTATTTCCAAACCACAAAAATTCTTAAAATGTATGTTTTGACAACAAATTTACTATATTTTCGATTTCACAATCTTATAATAAGATATCATCTACATACACTACGATGATAACTTTCTTACTTGAATGTATAAACAAACATTTATCATTCAAACTTCTGATAAAACCAACATCTTGAAGAATACTGTTTAATTTTTCAAACCAACATCTTGGAGATTGTTTCAAACCATATAAACTTTTTTTCAATTTCCAAATTATATTTTCTTTCTTATGTCTTTTAGGTGGTTCAACATATATATCTTCTTTTAAATCTCCATTTAAAAAAGCTGTTTTAACATCTAAATGCGTTACAGCCAAATTATTAATAGCTGCATATGTTAAAACTATTCGTATTGTAGTAAAATTTGTAACAGGAGAATAAATATCATGATAATCAATGTCTTTAACTTGACTGAAACCTTGACAAATTAAACGAGCTTTAAAACGATCTATATTGCCTTTTTCATCTGATTTAATTGTAAAGATATAGCGACTACCAACTATATTCTTAACATTTTCTTTTGATCTTTCTACTTCTTCAAAAACACCATGTTTTAAAATTGAATTGAATTCTTCATTTATTGCAAGATTCCAAAGAGACGATTCTTTTGACTTCATAGCTTCATCATATGTTTTTGGTATTATCACTTGATCTTTTAATAATAAACCAGCTTGAAATCTTTCAGGCGGAATACCAAAATTTGATCTGTTAGAACGACGTAATCCTGTAACATGATTATCTTCTTCATTTTCTTCAGAAATATCCAATTCTTCACTTTCAATATTATACATTTGATTTTCATTATTCAAATTATAATCACTAATTAACTGATTTGTCTCTGAGTCTTTTCCTTCACACTTCCAATAGAATTCTTCGTCCAAAACGTGAACATTTCTTGAAAAAATTATTTTTGATTCATATGGATCATATAAACGATAAGCTTTATGATAATCTGAATATCCCATAAATACAAATTTTTTGCTTGTCGGCGAAAATTTTGATCTTAAATCACTCGGTATATGATGATATGCAACGGAACCAAAAATATGTAAATCACCAACATTACAATTAGTAGTAAATAGTAATTCATATGGTGACTTACCAAGACTTGTGTTTGGAATTAAATTGTAGGTAAATGTTGCATTCAGTAAAGCTTCTGGCCACATCTCAACTGGTGCATTTGACTGAGATAACAACACTCTCGTCATTGTTGATAAACTTTGAATCATTCGTTCTGCTTTTCCATTTTGCTGATGACAATATGGTACAGTTTTTTCATGTTTTATTCCTTCTTCGATGAGAAAATTTTCAAAAATGGCAGATATATATTCACCACCATTATCAGAACGAATTGCTTTAATCTTTAAATCGGTTTGTTTTTCCATTAATGCTTTATATTTTTTGAAAACATCAAAGATATCAGACTTTTTCTTTAATACATATGTGGTAACATGACTTGAAAAATCATCAATAAATACAACATAACAAGTCATTCCATTCAAACCAATAGGACAAATACAAATATCAGTATGAATTAATTCCAAAGGTTTACGATTTCCATTATCAGACAAAGGATAAGGAAGTTGTTTTTGCTTATTCATTAAACAATCTTCACATTTTTTCTCGGCTTTCAAGAAAACATTTTTATAATTTCTAGTAATTTGTGATGACTTATTTATTCCAGGATGTCCAAATTTCAGATGCCATTTATAACTATCATCAGATTTCTTATTGATTATTGAACAACACATGTTTTTCAAATGACACAATTGATATAAACCATCTTTCCAAGTTGCAATTGCAACAATACAATTATTTTTATAAATATTAATTGATTCGTTTTTACATGATAATATATATCCACATTCGCCAAGTTTTTTCATTGAAATAAGATTAAATTTCAAATTCGGTACAAACTTTGCATTTTTTAAAATAATTTCATTTATATTCTTTCCATATTCACAAGATAATTTTACATCTCCTTCACCAATAATCGATTCTGTGCTACCATTAGCACATTCAACTTGTCCGTATGATGTTTTCAAGTTGTTAAAGAAATCTTTTGAAGATATATAATGACAACTTGCTCCAGAATCAAGAATAAAAAGATGCTTTTCATTCTTGTTACAAATAAACAAAGAGAAATAATTTGAATTATCTTTAATAGAACTTTCATCAACAACAGAATTCACTTCTAAAATTTTTTTTTCAAGATCATTTTTCTTTTTATAACAATAACGTTCAATATGTCCTTGTAATTTACAATAATGACATATAATTGATTTAGAACGTTTGGCAATTAAAACTTTTTCATTTCTTTCTTTCTCATTATTCAATAAACGTTTTTCTTCTTCTAAAATTCTAAGTTGTACAACATTCCATTTTAACTTTGTTTCATCAGTTGTATCAAAATGTTGCCATAAAGATTGTAATTCCTCAGGTAAATTCAACAGTAAAAGCAAAACACGATTATGCTCATGACCCGACCAAGATAATTCTTCAAACATTTTCTTCATTTCATCAATATACTTGTTTAATTCTCCAATTTTTCCTTTTGTATTCATTAGTTTCTTTGCCAATAATAAAATTGATAAAAAACCAACTTTATTATATCTTTCTTCTAAAACCTTCAAAGCACGATAAGGTGTTTCACAATCCAATATATATTCGACCACATCTTCTGAACATGTTGACATTATTAAATTTAGTGCTCTTTTTAACTTCATAACTTTGTTAAAATCAACTACCAAGATATCTTCTTCAAATAAAGATTCCAATTCAAGAATTCGCTTTGACCAAACCGATAATTTTTGGTTATTATTAAACGAATCCATTTTAATTCGAAAAATAAATTCAAATTTAATCACAAAACAAGAAATTCAAAAAAAGTTCAGTCTCATAATCTGAGAAAAATTATTGCAATTAATTTATTGTAGATTTTTACATAAATATTTATAAGAATAATACAATAATTAATTATTTACAACAGTTTTGTGATTACCGGGTTGAGACTATATTAGTGAATCGTATATATATGGTGGAATGATCAAAAAAAAAAAAAAAAAATGATTGCTATTAATTTGTTTGGTCGGTTCGTCCAGTTAAAAATGCACTTAAACTTTGAACTATTTGATGTGTAATAAAAGGAAATCCAATTTTTGTCTCTATGTTTATATTTTGAATGAATTTAGGTGATTCTCTTTCTTTCTTTCTTTTTTTCTTTTGATTGATTGATTAATCCGCCCTAAAATCTTTCTATATACAGTGTGAACTCTACTTACGAATAAATACGTTTCAGAAGAATGTTCGTAAGTCGAATTTCTAACATTTTAATGATGTATTAGATGGTAAGAATAGTACTGTCGTTTTTTTGTATAACATTTTGGAATGACTCTCACAAAAAATCGGTAAAGGTTTCGACATCGTGTGTGACCTCGATTTATTCTTCGATGACCATACTTTAATTTAAAAATAAATTTTTTTCAACTTTGACCACCGGAAGTGGTGGCCGGCCTCTGTTTTTCGACCCATTAAAAATCGAAATTTTAGCCATTTTGATTTTTGCTCGTGGTGACCCCGACCAAAGAGTTAAAATTCATCTGACTACTCAATGCAAATTCTACATGTCCTGGGAGTTGAAAAAAATTATGGGCGTAATTTTTCCTCAACTCATCCTTTCTCAAGAGCGGATCAAATTCCGGTCGGTCGCTATCACCCACTGTGTTATTCAGCCATAGGAAAAATATGCGTCAAAATGAAATTTTTAAAAAATTTTGATCAATTATCGCACGACACGTTTTCCGCTAACCAAAAAGTCAACAAAAAAATTTGGTTGACCAAAAATTCCAAATTTTTTCCAATTTTAAAAATCGCATAACCGATCATGCAATTCATGTGCCGTCAGCCACTCTGCCAATGGCATTGCCCATTGAAATTGCTAGCAGTCTAGTTGAATGTTGATAGCTGCCGACCGGATTTTGATCCGCTCTTGAGAAAGGATGAGTTGAGGAAAAATTACGCCCATAATTTTTTTCAACTCCCAGGACATGTGGAATTTGCATTGAGTGGTCAGATGAATTTTAACTCTTTGGTCGGGGTCACCACGAGCAAAAATCAAAATGGCTAAAATTTCGATTTTTAATGGGTCCAAAAACAGAGGCCGGCCACCACTTCCTGTGGTCAAAGTTGGAAAAAATTTATTTTTAAATTAAAGTATGGTCATCGAAGAATAAATCGAGGTCACACACGATGTCGAAACCTTTACCGATTTTTTGTGAGAGTCATTCCAAAATGTTATACAAAAAAACGACAGTACTATTCTTACCATCTAATATATTAAAAACGCTTCCATTCAAAATTAGGAAATTAATTTGAATAAATGATAGACTTTTGCATATGTGCGTTTAATGTCTGGTTGAAATTCAAAAATTTCATCATTTATGATAATTCATCAGTTTATTCGACAACTAAAAAATCATCATTGGTTGATTCTACATTCTTTTTTCGTTGGAAAATTTCAGAATTTTAAATTGAAATTTTTTTTTTTGCTAAAATTTTGTCCAAATTTTCGTAAGTCGAGTGTTCGTAAGGCTACAGACAAGTATGACAAACTTTTTTCCACAGTGCTTCGTGGTCTGTGGCTGACTTCTAATGGGCCCCACGCTCAAGTTGAGTATCCACTGTAAAAAAATAATCATGCAACAATCACAACCGGGTGTATGATTATATAATGATTGGCTTTAAAATTGTTAAACCCGGGAGTGTGTGCGGTGGAGGGGAAGTCAATAGAATTTTCTCATCTTTTTCTTTCACTCAAATTGAATGGATTATGGTGATGATGATGATGACTGAAAAAATGAAAAAAAAATCACAAATAAATTATAATATAAAAATAAAATGAAAAAATAGCCAAATCCATTGCTACTGCTATTTGCAAACATGAAGACAATTTTTGTCTGTTTTTTTTTGTTTTGTTTTGTTTGACCAGCACGAGAGCGTTACGCATAATTTGATTTTGATTAGATTTGATTGATAAAAAAATATGGTGATTAAAGTATGAATTAGTGCTTGTGTGTGAACAAATAGAATCCCGAACATTGGTGATTTTGTACATCAATAAAAATTGGATGATTATTTAGGAAATGGTTGAAATTATTTTGGTTTGATTCATCAATTGTGCGTTTCGTGAATACACAATATTATATTATAATATAATAATGACGATGGTATCATCAAAAACTTTCGAAAATACTGTAATAATGGTGTGTTAAAATTATTATTATTATTATTAATTTTATTCTCTTTCTATTAGTATGATAGCAAATCAAAACAAATTAGAAACATTGTATTCAAGATTGAGACTAGAATTCACCCTTTCATCATTCCTTCATTCATTCATACAGGTTAATGATGTTTAATAAAAACATTGTCTTTCTTTTCTTTGGTTTATAATATAAATTGTTATTGTTATTATCTTCACCAACTTCCATCATCGTGCTTCTGGAATTTTATTCTTACTTCATATGACTTGAAAAAGTCAATGATCAATTCATTTTTCGATGGATATTTCGGTCAAATATAAAATAGCACATTTTTTTATTTTTTGTCAAAAAAAAGTAATCGAGAAATATCCATTCAATAGGGAATTTTCTTTTTCACTGTCTTCTGGTCGATTTTCCATATAGACATTAAGTCTGGACATTGTCGAACCATGATTGATGGACCAATGAATTTAAAACTGACCAACCAATCAACCAGTGAAGCAAACATCAACGGTCATTGAGCTTTTTTTTTTTGTTCATCCGAATATAAGTTTTTCCAACTTTGGCTTACTTGCTGATACACACTTGATTAACAATGATCACCATAAATTCTATTTTGTGAAGAATTTAATGATGACCTTTTTTCTCTTTGGTTGTTGTTGTCGCTTTGACCGATTGTGTGGGGAGGTCATTCATTCATTCTGAATATTTCAATATGGTCATTTTTTGTCTGGTGAAATTTTGCGAAAGACCGGTTACACTTGTCAGTGAGAAAGAAAAAAGAAAACAAATATTTAGTTTTTCACCTGTCTGGTCTGTCTATACTGAATAATAAAATTGAATAACAATGTAACTCTTTTTTTCTGCATACACTTGACGAATGTCCATTCATTGCCATACAAAACCGAATTTATTCCTTCCCCTTCCATTATTTTTTTTCAATAGGGGGGTATGATCATCATCGAATGATGATTCGTTCATTCGATGATAATCATTGGCAAAATTCAAATTTCTGAACACAATCGGTAATGTACCCGCCATTGCAATTTGAATTGAATCGATGAAAAGATGATGGTTGATTTTTTTTTCTCCTCTTCTTCTTATTCTCTTTCAAAATTACAACAATTTTATATATTCAAATGAATATTTTAAGCCAGTGAGAGAGAGAAAAAAAATTGGAAAAGATTTCATTCACCCAAAAGTGGTTTTTTGTTGTCGTTGTTGTATTATAAACCAATCCAATCGAATCAAACGAATCGAATCTATGGCAATTCAATTCAATTCATTTTTATTTTTCATCTAAACATAAGTCGATTTGATCAAAGAAAACCAAAAAAAATGATTCGATCATCATCGTTCGTTTGTAATCATCAATAGATAGATTCAGCATAAAAGCAGTAATAACAACAACAACAACAACAATTTATAGATCGATTTTGATTTATTGGTCAAGTCGTTTGTGAAGAATGGTTTACATATTGTGTGTGTCTGTGTGTGTGTTGAGATGATCGGCCGACCATTTTTTTTTCATATGTATGTGTTTTTGGTTACGGCAACAGTTTTTTTTAGTTATAACAACAATAATCAAAAAATACTTGATGATGATGATGATGATGACAGTCTAACCTTAACCTCTTGCCACCCCTTTCATTTGTTTCCTACCCTCTTTTCTTTTCCAACACACAAGTTTTATTTTTTTTTTTGTGATCTGGATGCAAATTTTTTTTTTGATAGTTTTTCCATTTCTCTCTCTTTAGGTAAGTGTATGTTTGTGTGATGATCGGGAATTTCAAATTTATGAATTTTTCGATTTTTTCCATTTATTTGAATGTCCGGATCGAACGTGACATTTTTTTTTTTTTTTTTTGGTGTTGCTGTTATTTTTTTTATATGGATCAAAAATAAGAAACTTTTTACCGGAAATGATGAGGACGATGATGTTTACAACGAGATGAATAAATCTATTTGATATTCGTTCATCACATAAATTTTATGCAATTTGATGAGAATTTTTTTTCTGAATTCTAGAAACAAATGAAAAAAAGTACCAATTGTCATTGTTTTTTTTTTCGTTGTTCAAAATCAAACCACATTTAGAAAAGTTTGTTTTTTTTCTTTTCATTTAACTAAATAATCCGAATGTATGTATGTATAGTTTATGTACAAGGATGTTCCGGAGTGTGTTTGTGTTTGTGTTTTTTTTTTTTTTTGCTTCTACTTTTACTTGCCAAACATTTGGTTTGTTTGATTTGGTTCAATTGCCACCGCCACAACCATTACATTTTGGTTTATTCAATTTTCAAATATCAAAAATTCATAGTGTTTGGTCTGGTTTGTTAGTTTGATTCTGTTCTCCTGTTTCCTTCCTGTCTAACGAATCGGTGATTTTTTTTTCTCTATCAAGTTTTTCAGTTATAGATTTTGTTAAACAAATAAGATGAAGATTTTCATGAAAATATTTCGATTCGAAAAAAAATCAAATACTAACAACAATGACAACAAATGATCTGATTGCGAATCCGCGTAAATAAAATTCATTTGCTTTTTTTTCCTCTATTGTTGTTGATGGCTGTCAAAATTCTGAAGAAAAAGAAGAATTGAAAATTCATTCTAGATCTCTAACCCTGAAGGAGAATTTGGAATTACGTTTCGTTTTTTTTTCTGTTGCTGTTCTTTTTCTTGTTCAATTTTTATTATCTGTCCACATACAAACACACACACACACACACAGTTTAAATAGTATCATTATCAGTATTGATCGGCACTTGGACCGATTAATCATTGGTATGTGGTTCATGGTTGATGATGATGATGATGATGACAATGAAACCATCATAGCCTTAAGGCATTTATTTATTTATTTGACCAACCATATTGAATTTTATTGAATCTTAGAAAAAAAAAATTTCAAGTGGTCATTTTCTCTTTTTTTTTCTTTTCTCAAAACAACTATGTATGCATTGTAATACTAACATTGATGATAGTGGTGATTGGTGGTTGGTGGTGTCAGAAAATCATTAATGTATGCCTGATTTTGAATGAAACATACCAACAGCCAAACATTTTGCCGGTTTTTATTTGTAAACACATACGCCCAATCCATTAACTATAGTTATTTGTTAGTTTGTAATGATAATGATGATGATTGTTATTATTGTTGTGTTAATGGTTTATTGTTGTTGTTGTTAAGGGGTTAATTAGCATTTCAATCTATCTATCTTCTCTATCTATATAAAAATGTAAACCGTTTTTTTGTTATTTAGAGCTACTCTCCAAAATACTGGACCGATTGTTTTGAAATTTTCACACAATGTTGCAATCAAACAGGAGCAGGTTTGTAAATAATAAAATTATATATTATCTACTAGATAACACACACCTGTCAGAGATTAAAAAACGTTTTTTGAATAAATGTGCCATCTAATGGATGCAAAAGTAACCATAGTGTGCCATAACAGTGTATAAAGTTTTCTGATTGGTGGCTTTAGCAGCCAAGAGCTTTACGAGATTTTTAAACGGCAACTCGTGGCCCGGCGAAGCTATTTATCTATATAAAAATATTAGATATTAGATCATTATTATCGTTGACCACTACTATTACTACTACGATAATAATTACCATTACATTATGGCTATGATCATCATTATCATCACTTTCACCAATATTTTGTACGAATGAATGAATAGATAAATAAAATGGGGGGCAAGATGGCAATTGTGAAAACATGACCATCAATGTTTAATAATTTGGCAAAAAAAATGCTTGAAATTATTTCCGAAATGAATACATTGTTGATATGATGATTACAATAAACTGTCTGTGTGTGTGTGTGTCCATTATTGCCTTATGACTAGGATTATTATATCGACCAAGAGGACAAAAATATACAGTTTTACATCGGTTAAAAATTTTTTTGTTAGGTGAAAAATTTGCTGAAAAGAGGCTGTCTTCCTTGTGTGTCTAGTAATAATAACCTTACATATATTACAAATAATGATACAAGTAATTGATAAGAATATTGTGTTAACCATTTATTTCGCTAGAGTATATTGAACTTTTTATTGTTGTTGTTATTGTTATTTCTTTCTTTGTTTGTTGAAATGTAATTAATAATAATAATGACGATGATGTTGATGATGATGATGATGATGAACACATTTATTGGAAATGATTAAAGTGATTGATATTGAAATGATCACAAATCATAAAGTCTGGTTTCTATCATCATTATTAAAAGGATTTCCTACAATATATGAAAACTCTTTCGCAGCAATTCATATTAAGTAATAGTACAAAATTACACACCCTTATTATTGAATCTCAGGGTGTTTTTTTCAAGTTATCATTATTATTATATATATGGTTATATCAATTATATCTGATTCCGGTAATTAGCCTAAAGTCTGTCTAGACATAATGTGTGTATGTGTGGGTCGATTATAATTCATTCATTTTTTTTCGGGCATTCTATTCGGTTATCAAAAATCATACTCCATTCTCTTTCCCCCAATCAGATTTAATTGGCCAAATTAACCCTTTTTTCGGCCTTCTTGCAATTATTATGTGTGTGTGTGTGTGAATAACAAATGATTCAGACATATAAATTGATTTTTTTTGTTTGTTTGTTTCATTCTCATTTAATTTGTTGTTTTTTTCCGTTTAAAATTACCTTTAATCGTGAGAATCGAGAATGATAGAAAATTATGACAAACAACAACAAAAAAAATCAATTCTTGGACTAAATCACCAGGAGATTTTAATTTGGGCTTCAATTTTTTTTCATGATGATCTTGATCATGATCTGCCTGACTGATTACCTGGGAATTAGTTTTTAAACTAATTGGGCTTGATTTTCCCTGTTTGCGAATGACGACCGTTCAAAATATGTAGATTTATTCTATTATTATCCGGACCGGATTTATTAGCCGCCCCTTTTTTTGTTTTGATATTTTAATCATTGATTTTTCAAACAATCTCTTCAAACCAAGATGGCTAGTTTATGTTATCGGTCCTTTTTAATTTCGATCAAGTGATCATCCAAATGGAAAAACAAACAAAAAATTTAACCAGCCATTATGCATAATTCATAATTATACAATATTCATATATATAATCATTGATTTATATCGGAACCAAAAAAATATGCATTTCTTTTCCTTTACATTTGTACACACAACATCATACGCACACCCACCCGTAATTGAGTGAAAAATAAACAGACAAAGAACACTTGGATTTTGGATGATTACGTGTTTTTCATCTGGATTTATATTCATTGATCATGATGATAATGATGACCGTTAACATTTTAAGTGAACCAGATCTAAAACAAATAATAATAAAATAATAATCATAATAATAACAGGCAAAATGAACACACACACATACAGAGAGTGAGAACATGTTTATGGTCTCATCATCAATGTTGTTGATGTTGTTGTTTTAATGTGTTTGAACATAAATTTTTACGACGTTTGAAACACCACATATACACACAATTACTGATTATTCCCAAGACAAATTTTTGTTTTTTTTTTGTCCATCTGATGATGATGATGATTATCTCACAAATTTTGTATTTGTTGATGACCATTGGCCATCAACCATGTTTATTTTTTCTGATCCTAATATCAAAATTTCATTTGAAATTGTTGTTGAGGCTGGAAATTTTTTTTTTTCTTTATCATGAAACTTATAGTCAAAAATCACTGGATCAAAAATGATTGAATTGAAACCGAAACTAAAAAACAATAATAACAATGGCACGCGATGATCGAATGTTTGTTTATTTTATGCCTTTTAATGAGGTGTAAATATAAAAGAGAATTAAATAAAATTAAAAAAAAAACAGAACCATCATCAACATCATGACAATTGAAAACCAGAACAATATGCATTCAGAGAAACACGCAAACAATTCATGGAATTATATTCATTTATTGTTTCTAATTGTCTGGTCATTCATTGTATGTGTGTGTGTGTGTTGTTTTTGTTGTACCATCAGAGATCTGTAAATTTACCCATAACACACAAAAAAAAAATTTCCAGTTGACCAATAATGAATCCTGATTCTGGTGGATGTATTTTTTGTTTGCTTTTTGCTGCTACTGCTGCTACCATTAGACATTATAATTGTTTTTGTTTTGAATCGCGTGCGTGTTTGTTTTTGTTTTTTTTTTTTTTGGTCACAATGTCCATCTCCGATGGTCATATCTGTTAAATTTCCATCCAAACATCCACGATTAGAACACAACAACAACAACAACAACGACAAAAAAAACTGCAATTTTCCAACCGAAATTAAGCCCCACGCTTTAATGGCCAATTCGTGATCGATACAGTGGAATTCATGCTGGTCATTTATTGCCCTACTACTGGAACAATGGTTTAATGATTCGCGTCGCAAATAATTTTCTAGCAACAACAAAAACAACAATCAAACGATTATGGTTGGTTTCAAATTCGTTTTTTTTCTGTTTTTTTTTTGTTTGCACACATGGAACACACACCTTATGTTGTCGCATAACACCGGAACAATCAAATAAAATTTGAATCTTTGGATTCTCACATGGATTGAAAATCGATCAATCGATTGATTGATCTCAATTGAAAACATCTGTTAAAGATATGTATGTGTGTGTGTCGCTGATGATTTTCTTGTTGTCATCGGCTATTCAAACAGCGACAGATTTTGTCCATTATTTTAGTATTTGTGATGGTTTGATGCCATATAATGTGGATAATTATCATTAGTAACCATCATCATCATCATAATCTTAGAGGTCAAAAGATTCAGCCGACTTTATTTTATTTTCGAATTCTTATCTAAGGCCCTTGATTTTTCTGCCTCCTATGGTGCAATTGATTTTTTTTTCTTTATTTTTTTATTTTTTTTTTTTTTTTTGGTTAAATATTATCTGATCAAATTGATTAGATGATGATGTTGAAAATGGAATAGATCGATAATTTATTTTATTAACCCTATATATTTATATAAATTATGTTGATGATCTCGTTTGTATTTGATGAATTTCATTGCAGAAAAAGGATTATGAACACTGAATGCAGCAGTTTGTTTACCCCCTGTGTGTGTGTCTGTTTCGGTTATTGCAATATTAATGAAATGGGTTGATAATTTTAGTTGCAAAAATTTAATCTCATGAAAAGCTTCGAGTGATTATTTAAGGGGAGAGAAAGAAAGCGATTTACAATTCGGGTATGATTCACATTACATAATTTCTGTTTCGAGAGAGAAATAGAAAAACACGATTCTGTCTACGGAAATTATTCTGAAAAAATATGAATATTGTATCATCATTACATACATATAGATGCGACTTATATATACACAATGGTGGTATATATCAATTGAATTTATTGACCATTTTATGTGTGTGTGTGAGAGAGGGAGAGGAAAGAGAATATTCTCTATTTTTCTGTTTTTTATATTTCCGAACAACAACAACGACAAATATGGAAGAACATTTTACGCTTCTTTGAGTTTGATCACAATATTTGTGAATGACTGAATAAATGAATTGATGGATGGATCATCAATGGGGCAGGCTATGTATTACTAGTAAATCCTAGCCTAGAATATTTTTAGATCTTGGAATTTTTTTTGTTTTCTTTCTTCACCACCATCATTTATACAAATATACATTTATTAATTGTTGTATAATTCTTATTCGATATGAACCGGATTCTTGCGCTTCGATGATGATGATTCGAGATTTATCATTCTAGTTGATGAATTCAACCGTAGCAGCTCCGGTAAAAAGATAATAATAATAAGTTAACTCCCATTTTTTTGATTGAAACGTACAGGTGTCGCTTCAATCATTTTTCAAGATAATCGAATTTTTTCTACTACTAACTTTATGATATTGAGAAATAGTGAGAACGAGGGAGAAATAAAAATCAGTCAATTATAATAGTATATAAAAAACATGCAGAATATTCGGGTCCCTGATCGGCGAACAAAACAAAGAAAAAAAAATCTCAAACACCAATCCTAATCAACCATGCAAAACCAATGATAATATGTATGTAAGTGTGTGGCATCTTTTGAATAGAATCGAATGATTGTTTGACACACAATGGTGCCACTCTTTCTAAATTACAAAAAAAATTGAAACGATCGAACAGATAAAATCCCGAAAAAAATTACCGGTCCTTAGGAGAGGAGAAAAAAAACGAAAACTTTATGCTGATATGGCTGATACGTGGCATCATCATCGTTTTTGGAATAGTTTGGGAATCCATTCAATTCAATACAATTCATTTCTTAAATTATCCATTTCCATCACGTATTAGTTGTTGTTGTCGAATTTTTTTTTTTATTTTCATTTTCGATCTTGGAATTCTTTTGCCTAAACACGCAAACTGTCTGAGTCTGGTACATAAAATTCCGTTTATGATGATCTAAAATGGAATAATTCGTCGTGGTAGTCGTCATCATCATCATCATCGCTATTTATAGTCTGTCTGTGTGTGTGATGATATTAATTTCCAAACAGACAAACAAAAAAATTTGTAATAATTTTTTTCGCGCTTTGGTTTTTCTGCTTTTGTTAAAAGAACAACCGTCACAGAACTAACCAACAAAAAAAACGAACGCCCTTGATTCTTCTTGATTCAACAACAACAACGAAAAAAATCCATAAGATTCTATCTGATCTCACATTTCACTTTTATTGTCGCAATGTACAACGCAATGTTCTACGACATTTATTATGATTCCAATTGAAAATAGACTACCCGCAAAAAGGAAAAAAAAGAAATCCCCATGTATAGCACTCCAGATGTGTACCAAAATCATCATCATCTTCCTCATATAAAACTGGTTTTTCATGGAACATTATTATTATTATTATTACTATATGTACGAGAAAAATCTGGTTTTTTTTTCATTTTATTTCATTCGTCGTTATCTCCATCATCATTTTTGATACTGATTCTATGAATGATATATATGTGGTGATCATTGAATTGGAACCACTATGGAAAAAAATATAACCAACAATTCTGAAGAGTTATCCATGATCACACACTAAAGTTTTCAAGTGTGTAATGTCTATATGTATGTCTAATGACAAACGTTAACATGTTAAATTACGATTAAATTCTAAACAGAATCTTTTTTTGTTTTTAAAATTGTTTTTTTTACTTCTGAAATCAAATTTCGATTGGATTCTAATTTCATTTCTAATTTTCTTTGTTCGACGATGAGTTCAATGAATCTATTACTATGAATGTATGTATGTGAATCATTCATAAATTTGGTGTGTGTGTGTTTTCGATAAATTCTCGAATCGAAGCACAGAATTTTCTATGCATCCAACAAACAATGAACAGATTTTATGAACAGTCTTATGGTGATTGATGATGTTTTCAAAACAAAACAAAACAAAACCAAAAAAAAAATTAACCCTTTCTACCACCAGGATCTTTTTTTTGGTGGTTTTTTTCTTTTCACCATTCTTATTTTCATTCACATGGCTGACATTGTTGTTTGTTTGTTTACTCGACGATACATTTTGCCATTTTTTCTCTTTCTTTCACTCTCTTCGATTTTCACTAATGATGTTTTTTTGATCTCGTTCAAAGAAAAGAAAAACGATTAGAAAATATGTATATTGGTATTCGGTGCCATCATCATCAGGATGATGATGCTTCTCTCGTTTTCCTTTTTGGAATTCATCATTTTTTAAAATAATAATAATGATGATGATGATAACTAACGAAACACATATATTCTTTTTGTTGTTGTAGTTCGGTTTTTCATCATCATTGCATTCTGTATTGAATTGATTTGACGACGATTTTCCCACTGGTTTCTGGTTAATGGTTATTCTTTTCTTTTCGCTTTGAATATGGCAATGTTTTTTGTTGTTGTTGTTGTTGTTGTTGTTGAAATGATGGATATTATTACGTTTCATTCATTTATTTATTGATGATGATGATGATGTTTGTTTGTCTGATCTGAGTTTTTGTATTGTATCATCATGTAACTTTAAAGCTTAATCTCTTTTTTCGCCTTTCGCTATAAATGTTTTTTTTCTGGTCGTCCGATATTATCGAATAAAATATGAATCATAAAATACTGATATATCCGATATGCTCGGGCATCACCAACCGAATGAATTGATAATCGATGATCGAACCAAAAAAAAAGAGAAAAAAATAACATTTATGAATTTTACCAAAAAAAAATTCTTCTATAGTAATTATTTTTTGTTGTCGGGCATTTTTCCTTTTTGGATCTCATTTTTTATCTGATAAAAATCTCTTTGTGTTTACCATCATCATCATCATCATGATCACCATCGTTTTGATCTATTATTTTAGATACGCCTCCTTTTATTTTCCAAAATAAATGGAAAAAAAAATCTTATCATCGGACTTAGTGTTCTGCAGACCGCTATGACCGGTCCGATAATTTGAATAATAAAATGACCGGCCCGATGGTTGCGTTAGTGTCTATTCAAAATATATACGTCACTGTGTTTCTGGTTTAATTAGTTGGTCGGTTGATTGGTTCCATGACGACCGACATCTAATAATAATTTTCTTTGCTTTTAACCATTTTTGGTATGTTCCAGGAACGTCGTCAATCTGTATTATGTTTGATTTAATTTGTCTATTTTTCACACACACACATATATATACAATACTAGATAATCAATAATAATTCATTCAAATTTTGATTGATTGAATGGTGGATTGATTGAATGTTTATTAAACAATAACAATAAGAATGAAAAAAAAGTTTGCATGTTATAAAAAAAACAGAATATAACACGATTCTGGATAATCGACACGTGACTTTGCTGATATAATCATAATAGATTTTTTTTTTTTTTTTTTTTTTTTTGATTGGCCTATTTGATTATTAGATTATGAATCATTAAATCGTTTATTTTGTTGCCTTTTTCAAAATTTTTACTCTTCATTAATCAATTTGATTTAATCAAAACAATCATCAATCTGCTTTATTGTCATGTACAGATTCGAAAGAGAAAGAGAGAGAAAGGAAGAGTTTATAATTTGAACTGTTGAATTGTTTTATTCATTGACTAATTTGGTCTTTTTTTTGTTTTGTTTTGATCTTTTCAAAATATATAGGCGAAGAGATCAAAGGTCATGATCCATCAAATAGCCATCATCATCTTCATCATCATCATCTTCATCATCCACACCACCATCATAGGCATCATCATCAACCACCACCATTATCACAACATCATTATAATAATAGCCATACAAACGTTACTGCAATCCAAAATCAAATTCAAGCAACAACAACTACGACAAATACGGGCGATACAGCCGGTGGTTGCGGGATGTATGGCCGTATTGTGACCCAAGATCAATTGATGGCCTTAGCAGCTGTCCAACAACAACAGACTAGTTCATCAACATCATTATCTTCAACATCCTCTTCCGTTTCGTTATCGCAACAGCTACCACCACCACCACCACTATCGGTACAGCAATCATCGTTTATGCCATTAGCATCATCATCAACGACAAACACCGCTATGGTATCATCGAATATTCATGCAGGTGGCACTGGTAATGGTGCATCAGTTGCCATATTAGCAGCTGCATCCGATTCTTCTACATTACCACATCCAATACATCTAGGACATCATCATCATCATGGTTCATCATCAATTATTGCACAGCCATCATTGCAATCATCATCACAAGATAATCTGGTCATTATGTCATCATCATCATCATCATTATCATCAGCAACACACCTACCAACTGGTAATTCAGCATTAATTCTCGGTCAAAGTTGTAGTAATTGGACTAGTAGTGCTGGTGCTGGTGCTGGTGGTGGTACAAATTCAATTTTATTACAATCAACCAATGATAATAACAATGATAATCTTGATTTGATAAGAACAGGCAACACAATTGTGGCTAAATCGAATTCATTGATGACAATGTCGACAACTACATCGACCACAATGACAACAACAACGGCAGCAGCCATCATCACTTCATCAACGGTGGCTAACACTACTTCTACTTGTGTTTCCGGTACTAATACTACTACTACTACTACTACCACTAATACAAATACTACATCCACATCATCATCAACAACAATAAAATATCGGGATGCAACACAGGCACCAATACGTAAATTATCGGTTGATCTCATCAAAACTTACAAACATATTAATGAGGTAAGTGTGTGATTAAGGTGATTATCGTCATTTAATTATTGGCAAAATATATAGCAATAACCGGCCACATTCATTCATGTGTGGCTATTATATTTCGGAATTTTATTCTTTTGCTTTCCACAATCTTCATTTCAATTTGATTTTGAAATTGAAACTTGAATCATTGAACCACCAACCAATTGAATGAAAAAAAAAACAAAAATTAACTTTCACTTAGTTATAGAATGAAAGCTTCTATGTCATTGCGTGTTTAATGTAATATGAGTGCGGTTTTTTTCGTTGTTGTTATTGTTGTTGCTATTATTATTATCTTCATATGGTTCCAGAATTCAATCCTCATTTGATATGCCAATCACACACATGATTCAGGCAGCAATAAATGTCAATTGTGACTGGTTGGGGGTGGAAAAGTAAAAAAAAAAAATTCGAATCCACTTTTTGATCAGTGTGTGTGTGTGTGTGTGTGTGTCTCAAGACCAAAGTTGATTTCATTCACAAACGAAGAGCACCCACTTTAACAATAACACACACACACACACATGAGGCCATAATATATTAAGGAGTTTTTTGAAAATTAAATTTGTCTATTTTTTTCTGGTTGTTGCCACTCCATTATCATCATCATCATCATATTACTAAACTTTTACTTAATTTACTCTCGAGTGCGAGGGTGGTGGTTGTGCACAGTCTGTATTTATTTTATATATAAACATAGCCCATGTTTTTTTTCTTTTCGATTATTTTATTGTATTCGGCTTTTATTCTGCTCATTGTGGTGTGTTGTGTTAATAGTGAATGTTTTCGATATCATTCCAGATAATTACCAAATGGAAGAATCTTGAATCTTGAATTGAACATTATTTGTTCCAAAAATATAATTTGGAATGGCAAAAATCCCAAAGCAAAAAAAAAAAAAAAATGTTCGATTCCGGTACGGCAAAAATTTCAATGATGATAAAGATTCTTGTGCAGGATAAGAAGGGAATAGAATTTGGCTACCGTCGCCACCACCGTTAACACTTTTACTTATTTAAATCTTGAGGGAGAGAAAGAAAGATGAATTTCTTCGTTGGTCGACAGCAACAACGGTTCATCATTATAAACACTTTGATTATTTATTTTCCCCCATACCAACTCCCACTAAAATAAGAATTTCACATAAGAATACTAAAGCTTGTTATATTCATCATCATCATATAATATTCATTCTTAAAGTAGAAAATTATATTAATATTAATATCATCATATAAAAATCATATATTGATTGATGAGATGCAAATACATTATAAGCGCACACATAGTGATAGAGAGAATTCATGACTGGGTGTGTGTGTGTGTGTGGAAATAGAATGGATCTCATTTCAACCCCAGTAGTATACATACACACACACACACACACATTATTCGTATTCAAAATTTTTATTTTTTTCTGTTGTTGTTGAGCAAATCGAGTTTATAAAATATTCGTCATTCGTCTCTATTATATACATCACCAACTACACATTAATACTACGCGGCTACGACTGAGCATCATTCATTTCAATGGATCATCATCATAGAGTTCGAGTTACAGCAACAGCAGCAATTCTTTTTCGATATCATGATTGATGGCGTGTGATGTGTAAGACCAGCTAACAAACACCACCACCACCACTCAACCATAGAAAGAATGTTTTGTGTGTGTGTGTGTATGATGGGGAAGAAAGAGAGAGAGAATGGCCCGTTGGCCCGTATTATATTCCAGACAGACGCACAGACAGAGACAAATACAATTAATCATGATTGAAAGCAATCGACGGCAACGGGCAACTAAAGGGTTAAATCCTTATTCTTTTTTTTGCTGCTGCTGTTTTTTGATTTTTAATTTTCAATTCCAATTTTCTATCTTAAATTGATTGTTTCTTTTTTTTCTTCTATTCATTTTATTCGATTGAGTGTGTCATTCTCATCAATTGATTCTTTTTTTACTCATCGAATGTTTTCGTTGTTGTTTTTGTGGTTGTTGTTCTTCTTTTTGTTTTTCTTCATTTTGTTGTTGTTCATTTGATTTTCCTGTCTTCGATGATGATCTTTGACCCATAAATATAAATGAAAATAATGGTGATGATATCTGATAAAATATATCTTCAACGGATGGCCTTTCATTTGGTTCAATATTTAACATTGATTTGATTAGATTCTGCCATCTTTGATTGATATTATGTGCAAATGACAATGATGATAATGGCGTTGATGGGCTTCCTGTTGTCGTTGTTGTTGCTGTATCGATATTGGGCAATGTTTGATGTAGCATTTCATAAAGACATACGCCCATTGAATACACATCCGCTTTTTTAGCATTATATTGTTGCGGTTCATTATTATTATCATCGTTATTGTTATTATTTTTATTACCGGTAATTCTAGCCACTTCAGGTGCCATATAACCTTCTGAACCACATCTAGTTTGTCGAATTAAATGTTCGATTATCATTCGACCTTGTCTTGTACCGATTGTAGCAAAACCAAAATCACCAATCAATGGTTGACGATCATTATCGAGAAAAAAATTATCCAATTTAAGATCACGATGTGCAATATTTTTTCCATGCATATATTGTAATCCAGCAATAAGACCATTGAATAATCTTACCGCTTCTGTTATATTATATGGATGGTTTTGTTTATCTATTTCCTGTCGTATATTACCATTTGTATAGTATTCCATTAAAATTACGGCATATGTGTTTGTCTTGAAATAATCATGTGTTCGAACAATATTTGTATGATGTAATGATTTCGATATGTACATTTCATGTTTTAAACATTTTGTCACCCAAAGTCGATTTGATTCATTCAAACGTATTACTTTTGCCGCATATATATGATTGCTATCATTATCATCATTCATTTTATTATTCTTCAAGTGACGAACTTTATAAACGCTGTTGTTGTTGTTGGAGGGAGCACAAAAATTTTTTAATTTAAATGAATTACTGCCACTGCTTTTTTCTACTTACGTTGAAAATCCACCTTCACCAATAATTTCTAATGGTTCCAAATGTTTACGACGTAGATATGTTTCGACAATAGTTTCCGATGATGATGATGTTTTCAATGTTATCAATGAAGATGATTTACCATTAACGCTAACACTACCACTGCGGCTAATACTGGAAATACTTTGAATATTCTTTATTATTGATTGTTGTTGTTGTTGATGTTGCTGCTGTTGATCACTTATATTCGATTCGATTATAACCGATTTCATTGTTGTCAAACATGATAATGATGATGGTGATGATAATTTTGATTTTGATTTTGATTTAATTAATAATTTGGACATTGAATCAGATTTTATCAATTTTATTGTTGTTGAACTTTTTTCATTCTTCTTCTGATGATTATCATTATCACCTGTAGTAGTCGTATTTGTAGTAGTAGTAGTAGTGATGTTTTTCTGTTCACATTTATTGACTAATATATTAAGATTATCAATCAAATTATTAATGACGATTTTTTCTTTACTTTGATTTTGATCCATATTTTTCTTGGTTTTTTTCGGTTCAAATTATTATTATTTTTGATCCAAAACACGATCAAATGTATGGTCAAAAAATCCCAACATTTTTATATAGCCTAAAGCCTGGTAGATTGTTGCTGTTGTTGTTGGGGAAATAGCAAAAGCTATGATCGATTTTAAATTAATTTAATCAAATTTTGAATTTAGTATGAATAAGTGATTGTGAGGCAAATTGAATGAACAATTGTGTGCGAGTGTGTGTGGTTTGTTGCTGTTGTTTTTATAATTAATTCGTCGGTGGTCTAGTCGACAGGTAGGTCAACCACATCCTTTGAATGATTATGAAGAAGAAGATGATGATGATGATGATGATGATGATGAATGAATCAATGAATCAAAAAGGACAATTTGAAAAATTGTGCAAAAATAAAAGAATGAAAAGAAGAATGATATGTTATTATTCAGCCACATTTGACTAGATTTTTTTTTGCAGTGTTTTCACATTAATTTTTTTCTTCATCATTTTTTTTCTGTTAAAACTTTGATTTCAAAATTGATTTCAATGTAACTAACCAACCAATGAATGAATGACCCGCTTTTAATATTTTTGTGTATATATGCGGCTTTTTTATTCATTTCGTTATAGACATTGAATGATTATTTCATTTTTTATTTTCTTCTCTCGCTATCTCTTTACTCACTTGTGTTGTCTGTTTCAAGCCTAATCAATTATATGGCAGATTCTCCACCATTCTGGCAATGTCAATGTCAATCCATTTTAGTTAGCTGGTTGCTGCGTATGTGGGGTTATGTAATTCATTGATGTATGTGGTGGGTAAAAATTTATGCTTAGGTCATGATGATGATAATCAGGATGATGGTATTTTCAATGTTATACTCTTTGTATAAATGTGTTAAATGAAAGTACATCGTTGCGAAATTCTAAGAATTCTCATTGATGAAAGAGAAGGAAGGGTATAATCTAAATGATGTTTCGTTTGGTTATATTAATTAACATTTTTCGGCTCTCTTTAAGATATGCATCTCTTTCACTCTACGTGTGTATGTATGTATAAATAATCAATAATTTCATATGATAAATTTTCAAATATCGAGCAATGATGGAATTTTTTTTCTATTTCTCTCCCGTGTAAAAACCTGATTTTTTTCGAATAATATAAAAAAAAAAAAAATAAAAACGGAAAAAAATGTGAAATATTAAGGAATTTTGATATTATATATTAAATTGAATTGCTCAAATCTATATGGCAGACGAACGCCATCTAGATTTTGCGAAATTGATTTTTTGTTCTGAATTTTTTTAGAAATTTAACTTTTAAAATCTTCATTTTCAAATCACGATTAATTCGTTCGATAATCCTTGCTATGTCATATATGAATAGTTTTCAAACTTGTGATATTGAATTTTTGTTGAATTTGATTTGTTGAAAATTTTGAATTTTTAAATTCTAATTGCTATATATTGTTATATTAATTTGACGATGAATTATACAGCTAGTGTATGAATTTTAATTTTTTTTATTTTATTAATACATTTTTTTTAAATTATATTATTTTATGACGATAGGTATATTATGCAAAAAAGAAACGTCGAGCTCAACAAGCTCAAACAGAAGGTCATAGTGGTAGTGATTGGTCATCGAATGGTAATAATGGAACTGGTGTTGGCGGTAATAATCAAACGACTACGAATACTGGTGGTCACCATCATCATCATCATGGTAGCCATCATCAGCAACAACAACTTAATAAAAAAGAACGAAGATTGTACAATGATGGCTATGATGATGAATTTAATGATTACATTATTCGACCGGGAGAGAAATTTGTTGATCGATATGAAATCGAATCATTGATTGGGAAAGGATCATTTGGTCAGGTGGTCAAAGCTTATGATCATTCATCACAATGTCATGTAGGCATTAAAATCATTAAAAATCGAAAGCCATTCCTGAATCAAGCTGCAACAGAAATTAAGCTTTTAAAATTAATGAACAATTATGAATGTAATGGAACATCATTACAATTGGGAAAGGAAAAAATCGGTAAGAAATAAGAAATTTATCCTTGATGTTGTCTTAATTATCATTCGGTTTATTCTAATGCCAAAATAGTAAAACTAAAGGATTATTTTATGTGGCGTAATCACCTATGTCTAGTCTTTGAATTACTATCATATAACCTTTATGATCTTTTACGGAATACAAATTTTCGTGGCGTTTCATTGAATCTAACGAGGAAATTTGCCCATCAAATGTGTACGGCATTAATGTTTTTATCAGATCAACATATGTCCATCATACATTGTGACCTTAAACCGGAAAACATATTGCTATGCAGCCCGAAAAGAAGTGCCATCAAGATTATTGATTTCGGCAGTTCTTGTCAGCTCGGTAGACGAGTAAGTGTAATTTCATTGTTTTTCTCTTTTCATTTTTCTTGTCAACTTAATAAATAAATAAATAATTAAATTTTCTTCCCTCAAAGTTATATCAATACATTCAAAGCCGTTTTTATCGATCGCCCGAAGTATTACTTGGAATACCATATGATATGGCCATTGATATGTGGTCATTGAGTTGTATATTGGTCGAAATGCATACTGGTGAACCATTGTTTCCAGGTTCGAATGAAACCGATCAGATGAACAAGATCGTTGAAGTGTTAGGCTTACCACCTAAACACATGCTTATGCAAGGAAATCGTACATTCAAATACTTTGATCGATTACCTGATGGTTCAACTGTTTTGAAACCTGTTGATGGAATGAAGGTTTGTGATCGATTGATTCTTTTTTTTGATGTTATCAAAATCTAAATCTAATTTGTGTTTGGTTTTTCATTATAAACAGTACAAACTACCTGGTAGCCGTAAATTATCCGACATTTTGGGAGTTGAAACAGGTGGTCCTGGTGGTCGTCGGCTTGGTGAACCTGGTCATTCAATGGCCGATTATCTTAAATTCAAAGATCTAATCATGCGAATGTTAGATTATGACCCTAAAACACGAATTACGCCACGGCAAGCATTACAACATTCATTTTTTCGTCGTACAACCGATGGTAGTACTAATACGACAAGTAACGATATGACTGCATCGATACCATCATCAGCTACACGATCTACATCCATATCGAATGATTCGAATTCACTTCATTTGACATCGACATTTGGAACTAGTACTATTATTGGTCTGATGGATTCATCCACGCAACCACCACCTATGTTGGATACATCTGGCTCATCATCATCGTCCATGTCGTTTCAAAGGCATCAACTAATTCAACAACAAATAGATTGTACGTACATATCATTGACAAATAAAAGATTTCAATGTAATTGATTTATTATTTTATTAGTACTGAGTCAGCATCATCATAATCGTCGCCATCATCATGTTGATCATCCATACTCATTATCATCTGCTACAAATACGAATACAACATCAACATTACCCACCAATGTCACTGATAAGACAAATCATGATCCGAATATTATTCTGGAACATTCAAAAACACTGCCACAACATTCATCATCAATGATTGTTCCATGTACAAATTCTACGACTGGTGGTACTCTATTCAAAATGGATATTACGAATAATACGAATCATAATTCAACGACCAATACAGATTTCATGCCGATGCTGGTTACGGCGACTAATTCTTCAACTGCAAGTTCATCAACATTTCCACTATCACCATCATCTTCAACATTTCTTCAACAACAGGCAAACAAACATCTAATTTTTCAACAATCACAACAACAGACACCATTCATGATGATGACCACAACACCAACAGATCCTTCGAGTACATCTTCAACTACGGCCACTTCATTTATTGTCCTAAATCCACATTCATCATCCCATCACTTATTACATCATCATACATCATCTGAATCATCATCGGATGGTTCATCTGGTGCCGGACCTGTTACAACCGATTTGATTGCCTGTCTTACAGGTGATCAATCGATAATTTCTACATCAACTTCACAACCACAACCACCTAGTGAACAAATGTTTCAAATCTTATGATGATTGGTCATCCGATCCATTTTTCACTATAATGCGATTCGGATGCTGTATGACACACACAAACACCAAACACAGACAATTATAATAATAATAATAATAATATTACGATTCATATTCGCCCCTAAATTCAGTGCAATATCTTTTCCACACTTTTTTTTCTTTATGAAAACACCTTGTGCTGGTTCACAGATTAGAGCATAAGCCAAACAACAACAACCCTCTTTCCTAACATGATGCAACGAGAAAAAAAATCAAAATGCCAACCTAGTATTGTTTGACCTTATTTTTCTATTAAAACACCATCATACACACACACACTGTTTAGTCTCGAATTAAACTTTGTCCCATTCTTTTCCTCCCAACTTAGAATCTTTTTTTTCAAATGATGACCTTATTTCATGGCTAATTTACATTATACATTGTAGGTGATAAGTAATTATGGAAGGGTGGGGGCCAGAACTACTACTAGAATGATGATTATTATTCGTGTTCAAGTTCAACTCTCCAACTTCAATGAAAGCTTATCCGATTAATTGATCTCAACAAATTATTATTCATTATTCATTTGAATTGATTTTTATCCATTATTATTATATAAATATTCTTACTTTCGATACAATTGTCAATACCCGATATATATTCAAATCATCATCATTATTATCATATATCATATATATGGTTATAAAAAATGCACAGAACATCAAAATAATAAAAAACCACGTCTCATTTTTTTTTAAATTCATTCATCTCATTTATACACATTTTTTACATACACACACACACACACACACGAACACACCCATATTTGATGGATTTATTTATTATCTGTGTGTGAACAGGAAATTACATTTGATTTATAATAATAATTTCGATGATGATGATGATGATGATGATGAAACTCAGATTTCTACAAAGAAAAATCGGGAATAAAGTCTTGTATGAATTGTTTTATTACTTACTTCTTTTGTTGGTTTCTGTATTTCGTTTGTTTTTTTTTCTTGATTATCATTGTTTTCTAACGAAATCGAATCTCTACATTTTTTAAAGTTCAAAAAATGATGTATTTGATGAATTTCAATGTACAACAAATTATGAAATTGTGAATTGTATCGGACAAAACAAGAATTTTTGATGTTTGACAACAACAACAACGATGTACAAATATTTAGTTTTTTTTCCATATTAATTCATTTTATCTACACACACCCGGTGTAACATTTATTCATTTATTGAATATATTTCATCCACTAACCCCTATCCATATACCGATATACAAACACAAAATGGACATTCGTAATCAATCCATCTGTCTTTAACACATTTGTCTTTCCTTCTCACTCACACATCAAATAAATAGATAAACAACCACACCAATCATCATCAATCATTATCAATTTTAAATTCGGTACAAAAGAATTAAAAATAACTGGACTTTGTATTTTGAAATGGATATAAAATTTTTAATTAAAAAAACATTTTAAAATTCAATCTTTTTGTTTGTTTTTTGTTGTTGTTGATGTTGATTATACATTATCTATGGATATCTCATTTCGAATGATTCGAATCGAATCTTTCTGAATGTTGGTCTTTGTGTTAGTCGTCAAATGTAAAAGTTCATTTGATGTTCAATGTTCGCTTGTGAATATGAATGTAGAATCCAGCATCATCTATTGTGATCGTTGCCATCCATCAGCTTTGGTGAATAGAAACACTCCATCATTGAATGGTGATTATTATTTTACCAAATGTGGTAAAATATTCTGCAAAACATGTATATCATTGCGAACAGAATGCAGTAATTGTGGTCCAAACTGTGCCAGTAAATTGATCGATAAACATTTGAACTTGGAAATGGGAATTTATTTTCGCGATTACACACATCTAAGCAAAAGTTTGAATTCAGTGTATCTATTTCAGATGAAACGATATCGACAAAGTATACAATATTTGCTGAAAGCAAATTACAAAGTGAAGAAATCATTGGCCGAAAGAACTGCGATTCAGTTAAGAATTGATGAAAAAGATCGAGAAATCGAACAACTGGAACGTCAACTAAGTGAATTGGAACGAGAACAACGAGATTTTCAACAACAACAAACACATCGATTGGTAAACCTATCGGAAGCACCGAATGATTCATTCATGGCCACATTTATGCATCATGTTGATAAACAATTGAGCAATCATCAACCAGCAAGCAACATGGATCATCACTTTCTCAATCATCAGGAATTAGATTTCAATGTTGATGCCGTTGACTCTGCTTTTCGACGTCGAACTATGGAATTTAACTCTAACCAACAACAATCGAATCTACCTGCACCACCGCTATCATCAGCTGGTTTGCACATGTACAACAGTCCAAGTATTCGAAGTCGAGGTTCTGATAAAAGTTCAACAATAGGTTTAGCCTATCCCATACGAAGAGATCAACAGAAATCTCAACAACAACAACCAAGAATTGAAACAAGTCAACATAGTCATGACATGCGAACAACATTCATTCAAGCATCACAATGGAATCGATCACGATTATCATTTGATTATAGAAAGGCTTAAATTGAAATTACATTATTTTAATTTAATTAGCCATTAGTTTTTTGTCATAACCAATAATCAGAATTAATTATAAATTTGACTAATAATAATGTTTCGTTAATTGAATTCAATATCAAAAAGTGTTCAATGTTGCAAGAAAATCAAATGGAATTGTCGTTAATTAAAATCAAATCTTCGTCGTATACGATTGATTCGTTTAATATTGGATGATGAATTTGGCAAAGAATTTGATCTGATAATTGTAGATGATGGAGTATCTTTACTGCCAATATCTGGTGTTAATCCAATGCCACTATCATCTGTTTCGTTGGTGATACTGGTTCTACTTGAATTCCGGAAATTTACATCTCTTGAACGTAGATTATAAGGTTGATGTGGTGAATAATAGTATGATTTATGTGATTCGGTCGACCTCAATACTCGATTTATGATTACTGATGATCTTGATGATGATCCTTCACTTCTTACCTTCGGAGTTGGACTCATTAATCCACGTAAACATTTCGTAAATGGTGATTCTTTTGGTTTTGGTCCAGGACTTGATGTTGTCGTTGCCGATGAATTATCATCATCGCCTAATGTACGTTTTACAGCACGTTTTGGTGGTGTTTTTGGTGTTAATTTTTCCCATTGACGACGGCCACGTTTACGAATAATTTGTTCCTCAACATTTGGTGGTTGTTTACTTGTTTCGAGATTTCTTGTTCGTACTTGAATAGAAAGTAACATTTTTATAAATCTAATGAATTAATTGTAATCAAAAAAATATCACTTACAAATACGATTAGATAAAAGATTATTGATTGTTTCACTAGCTGAATCGTTTGAATATTCATCAGTGTCAATTGTTTGTTGATTAGGTTCCATGATTAGAATTCCAAAAAAAAAAAAAAAATGTTACACGATAATAATAGAGATATTCCCGTCGATCAAATCAAAAGTTTAAATTAATATGGTGTGTTAATAATCCGTCGAAAAAAAAGAATAATAATTTTATTTAATGTTTCAGAAACAAATTCTATTCATCGTAAAGGCAAATGATTCTGATGATTTAAATGTCGGCCGTCTTCAGGTCAAAGGACAGGTTATTATTTGAGTTAAATACACAAAACAGTGGAAAAATACAAACAACGAAATGTACAGGGCTTACACAGCTGTATGATAAACCATCAACACATTATGCACACTGTGCTAAAACCCGCCAAAAATTGTCCGAGCAAAAAGCTTCAAATCGACCACGGTACTGCCAGCTTTTTTACGAAGGAGAGGCACATGCAAAAAAAATTGGCAATGCCGCTACTAATTCTGGTGATAATGTTGCATGCGAGATTTTTCCGATTTTTTTAAAGCTTTTTGCTCGGACAATTTTTGGCGGGTTTTAGATCAGTGCATGCTTGCATGCATGCGTGCAAATTGTAATTTTTCTATCGGAAAAAACCAATTAAAATAGATAGATGGCGATAATAAATGTGGGTGGATTTGTAATGTCCAAATATTGTAAATCCACCCTTCTCTAATTAATTGTCACAATTGAAGAGGTTATAAATTGAAATGCAAAAAATTATCCGCATATTTTGTTGTTTTTTTTTAATTTCGAATGGTCGAAGCACAATGGACCATCATCATCATTTTTATATTTTGTCTAATTCAATGTTTAGTTATCTGCTTTTTTGTCTTTTAATTTTGTTATCATGGAATTCGATCAATGGTCAGGCTCCGTACGAATACTATGGATCGGTCGATAGTAATACTAATGATTTGATCAGTCCATTCATGCAAAGTTCATTGGAGAATATACAATTATTCAAGACAAAAGTGTTCAAATTGATTGAAGCTCAAAATCAATATTTCGAATTGATACAGCAGAAAAGACCAGCTGTCGGTGATTATGAATGTAACATTGATTCTTCGTTGACTTTCAATGTCTATTTTATTTAATTGATAATACTTTTCATGAATTCAATTTCAGATGTCAAATTCGATATACTTCTCCCCGGTGCAGATTATCAACTGGAATTGATGGATAATCAACGTTTGATTGCCGTACCAGAACCTAATCTACCAGTTAATAATAGCCAATTATTGATATCGGTCGATCATCGTACACAGCAATTGAATTTATGGCAATTCGTTTCCGATTCAATGGTCATATTCATTGATAAATACCGTATTGGTCAAACGACAATGGTTGTGGGTGGTGATCCGGCTTATCATCAATGTGCGAAATTAAAATCATTTGTCATTCGTACTGGCCGACAGAAATATCGTCTCAAAATAATCGCATTATTTCAGCATAAAAAACAACCATTTTCAGTGGGCATTGGCGATTTTATATTGGTTCTTTCGTTGAATTTTTTAGTTCAACAAGGTTCTTCACCGTCCTGGGTGAACAATATTATCCTACAGACAAATTTCATCGAGGAACAAGTGATCAAATTCGAACGAATTCCCGATTTCGATATCCTATACCATTCACGATCACAAATCTATCTAAGTTTGATACAAAATTCCGAAGATTCTAACTATAAATATGAACTAAGCGTTTATCAATTGATTAATGATAAAATCTTTGATAAAATTGCCTGGCAAATATCTGATTACATTCTGAACGCTATTCATGTGAAATTGGTAACAATGGATAATTCGGTCTATCTGATTTGTTCGTATGATCATCAAGTATCGACATCGATCTATATCCATGATGATGACATTGGGCATCATGACAATTTTCTCAACGTATTCAAATTGACCGAACATGTTGATTATAGTAATGATCATGGCCATTATGGAGCTCATCGTTTACTTTTTGTATCATCGGTAAATAATTTAACCAGATTAGATAATGAACCACAAGCCATTCATCATCTATCTGGTAACAATGATTTCATTTTCCTCGTCAAACTCAATGATATTGATGTTTATTGGTGGGATGGCCATTCCCTTCTTTACTATGATACGATTATCGATGACCAGGATAATCTGTTTGGTCATAACACTTGGATACGATCATTTGCTTTGGCTAAATTGTTAGATCAACCTCCATTAATCATGTCTACTGATGGAAAATCATTAAATCTATATTATAAAGTGTATTCTAAATTCATTCATCATCAGCTAGATTTAATGATCGATTGGAATCAAAATCGTTTGGATCAGGTGGAAATATTTACTTCGAATCGTCAATATTTTGTATGGCTTAAATTTGTCACTGATAATATAAACGACGAAGGTCAGCCAGGTTATCATTGCCAATTCGCTCGCGTACAATCTCATCAGCCTGAATCAAATGAACAGATACATAATCTGGACACATGCCTGATGGATCTTCGAGAACGAATCGACCGAGGCTTACAAACTGTAAGGACGTTGAAACGAAAATCAGAGAATTTGTTGGTCATATCATCAGAACAACCGTATATCGATGTCGATATTGAAGTCGATACATTACAAACAAGCCGAGTGATACCTGAACAAGTTTCACTTAAAATACCAGGTTAGTCCATGCTCAGTACAATGAAAAATCCATTCAATTAATTTGTGGAACGACATTCAGGCAAAGTAACAAAAGGTGATCGTGTGGTCGTTTTCTTGGATAGCGTAAATGGTCGTCTTGATCATCTGGAAAACCGCATTAATCAAACAGTCATGTTGAAATCGACAAATCAGACAATATCGTCACCCATTGAATTTCATCATCCGATTCGAACCGAATCATTGATGGTGTCATCGATGGAATCACATTTTTATTTAAATGACATCAATTTTGATATCTATGCCAATGGCTCACTATCCCTCAATGGTGATCAAACAGTTGAAGTGCCACTTAGATTCATGAATGGTATGCAAATTAATCAACTTAATGCTTATCAAATAAATGGAATTCCTATGAAATCAGCCATGTTAACGACTGTGACAGCACCAACACAATTTGTAGCCGCAAATGTTAGACACTATTATCAACGGTTAGAATTGTTCAACGGAACTACGGCTACTCAAATTAACGATGTTCGTCTGGTTGATTTGTATCAAGATCGGCCTTATGCAATACAGTTGTTGCGTGGTTGGAAAACCTTTGCAAACTTAACGGTCGAACAGGTGGTTATCGATACCAATGTGAATGATTTAAATTTCCACGATTTTTTATCGAAAATTGTATGGTTAGATCATCCTAATATAACCATACAACAATTGCAAGGTGATGGCTGGAGTTTTGGTGGCCAACAATTGTGGATACAGAATTTATCGTTGTTGAATCGAATCAACGAACGGATCGATTTCCATCATTTCATCAACAATACCGCTCGTATGGATATTACAGGGATGATCATAATCGAAAGTCCGTTACATTTTCAAAACCCTGTCCAAGTCAATGGCAATTTAACCGTTATTGGTACAATAAATGGATTGAATCTCAATGACGATGTATTGCTCACCAAAGGCGATCAAGATTTTACTCGAAAACCTCTGTATACAAAGCCTTTAATGTTTCAAACATTTTCAACCAAATTTCATAATTTGACTATCGAATTCCTGAACAATCGCTTTCGACCAGAAAATTTTCTTTTGCGTCGAAAATCAACTGCCCACAAAGTTTATTTACGAAGAAAATATTTCAACAATGATCTTTTGGTTCAAGGTCATGTTAACATGCGACCAGATTCCCTGACGAACAATGTAGACTTATCTGATATATATTACAAACTGGATACTATGGTTTCGATGAGTACGCCTGTCGTAGCCAAACATATAATTGTTGATCAGGCCGTGTACACTAATTATTTCAATCAATTCGATTGGCTTTATGTACGACAAAAGTTGTCTAATGTTCTTCTACGAAACAAACCGCAAATATTTGCCATTCCATTGACATACACTGGCCCTATGAGTGTTTCGAATCTAACTTTTAACTATTATGGCAGTAATAATCTTCGATTCCCTGAAGATTTTATCAGCAGAAATGATGAAACAAGTGATGATATTGTCATTTCAGGTACTAAATATTTTCAACAGCCTATAACAGTTAAGAATATCCATCTTGGACCAAACGGTACGGTAAATGGTGTTCGTATTGGTCAACACTTTGAATCCATAGTCCATTTAAATGGCGATGAAATGATCGCTGGTCATAAAACATTCACCGATTTGGTGATTACAGGTAATCTGTACATAGGCGATCAAAAAATCAGTGGCCATAATTTGAATGACACTATCGATGTGAGCAGTGATGCGCCAATGCAAACAATCAAAAAGCCATTGTGGCTCACCAATATAATCATTCTACAAGATTTACGCGTTAAAGGTTAGTTTCCATTCATGCAAATTTCATTATTTGTCGAATAAATGACTGTTTTTTCAAGCTTTGATAATCAATCGAACTGTCAATGGCGTCAACTATGAACGATTCTGGACCGATTCAGTTCAAAAACCAACCGGTCAAGGATATCCTATAATTCAACTATATAATAAACATTTTCCAGATGGTCTCCATGTTGAATCGATACAAATGATCAACGGGACCATTGATGGTGTCCACATTGATCAAGCAATGCATTGGGCCATACCTTTGAATTCTAGTCAAACGATTGGATCGATCTTATATTTTATGAATGCGACGTTTGATCACATTGAAAAATTCAAGACGATCAACCATTTGGATCGAACATATTTCGAACAGGTTTTACGTAAAGATTCAGATGTTATAGACATTTATCCAAGTCAATCTGGTAGCCTTGAATTCATACTTGGTAATTGGAATGTTACTTATCTGACTTTGTCAAATGGTGGAACACTCAATGGCTACGATATAATCGATATTAATCGTCGAACATTGAAGAAACTCTCAATTCATGGTTCTCAAAACATTACTGCTCGTCATGTTTTTCTTAAACCATTATCCGTCATGAATTTAAGACTCCCAATTGATACGGTTAAAATCAATCAGATTCCAATACGAAATTATGTTTGGCTCAATTCACCGACATTGGTGTAAGTAACATTGAATTCTTATACCTCTGATTTGATTTTTCCTTGTCTTGTAAATAGGTTCAACACTGATATCATATTTGAAAATCTTCAACAAATCCAAAATCTTCATGTCACTGGCTTGATCAATCGATGCTATTTTGATCATCTGGTTGAAACGTCGATCAAACGAGAATCTGTTCATCATGGTGCGATATTCAATCTGACCGGCAAATATCATGTACCAAAACTGATTATTCGCGGCAATGTCAGGTTCTTATCCAATATCAATGGTCAAGATAATTTTCTGCCAAATTTGATTAATGGTGAACGGCACATTCAGAATGGTTTGTATTTTGTCGAAGATGTAACAGTAGGTCGTATCTACATCAACAATCTTATAAATCGACGTAATCTGTCTCTCTTGCTTACTGATGCTGTCGTTACCGATCGACCACAAGAGATAACTGGTATGAAAACATTTCTAAAACCATTGAAGATTCAAGGCAATATTGATCAAGCTAAAGGCCGTAGATTAATGACAACTAGTGGTCGTTTTAATCGTTATAATCTGACTGATATGTTCACCAATGTCGTCCGTGTCAATAACAGTGGACCTATTCATGGAAACAAAATCTTTACCGGTAACATCACATTTGGCCGATCGATTCGGTTGGGCCAAACTTTGAATGGAATACGATTTCCATCGGATTTTATTCTTACCTACACAAATGAAACGATTACCGGTCAGACAAACTTTCGACGTAAAGTTCACATTCATAGAAATTTGAATGCTCAATTGATCAATCATATCAATGTAACAAGATTCGTTCATAATGGAATAATGATTAATGATACCAATCCTCGTCGAGTGTTGGCTACCGTTCGATTTAAACATCCCATTCGAATACGTAATCTGGCTGTTCATCACCGGATTAACGACATCCCAGTCAATGATCTGATCTTCAAATCTATTTTATCGAATCGCTCTGATCCAATACAAATATCTGGTAAAAAATTCTTTAAAGACCCTTTAATTATCCAAGGTCGTTTGAATGTTCGCACCAACTTGATCAACAATGTTGATCTATTTCGTGACATTCGTGATCAATGGATTGATCGCCGGATCTTAAACAATCAATCTATGATCAATGGTAAATTAATATTCGAACAACCGATTCATGTTGGAACGATACGTATCAATAAAACATTGAATGGAATACCAGTTTCAAGTTTTCACCAACATTTGCTCCAAATGGAGCATGATATTGGTCATTATCGGCATCAAGTTGAACGACAATTGCGGGAAACAAAACGTGATGAACAAATAATTACCCACAATTTTACTTCATATTTTGTTAGCGGTAAATTTTTTTTTGGATCGATATTTAACCTGTTTAATAAATTAAATTTTTTTTTATTCTAGATGTTCGATATTTCCGATTACATCAAACATTGCCGATTGCTATTCGCAATTTCTATCCAATCACAATGGATGGTCGTAATATTGTTGCAATGATTACCAATGGTCATGTTGGCGATACTCAATCCATGACTAAATGTCAGTCTCATCGATCCGGTTATTATCATCTGGACAGGCAATCAGGTCTATTGCATGATAGTAATCGATTTTGGCTCAATACTTCGATCATAGCTATTCAATCACCATTATCACCTCAATCATTGGCATTGATTATTTCCAAACCGACACAATGTATACATCGAAATGATGGGTCAAAGCCAACTGAAATTGTCGAATCATCGTATCATGTGCAATTTTGGAATACTTTCGAATTTCTATCTTCCATGTCTACTGATCAATTGGATGACAACCTGCTGAGACAAACTTTATATCGATTACCCATTAAAAACGGTCACAAAATCCATTCGGCTCGTTCATTCACCATTGGCCCCATTGAATACCTGTTGATCCATTATCGTATGAAAACTTGGCTGCAATCACAACACGGTGAAATCGTCCTGTTCAAACACAGTGGCAGTTATTTTGAAGAAATGAACAATCCCCTTGCAATGGTTTGGGATTATGATTTGTATGAATTTTCCGATGCTATTTTATTGTCGATCATTGTTGGTGTTGGTACCAATCATACAATGGCCATACATCATTGGAACCATCATGAAGAACGTTTTGATCCTTACATTTCTCAGCCAATTAGAGCACCAGATACTTATTATCTTACACGAATCATACCTTTACAAGAACGATTATTGGTTCTATATTCCAAATCAAGCGATTGTCATTATCAAACATTTGGTACCAATGTATTTAACATCGATCTATTTCAATTGATTCGATCGAACAATGGAAAACTAATGATGGATAGCTACCAGCAATTATCTACGATTAAAGCAATCATTGATATTCGTGTTGTACAAACGGGTCCAACCATTACTTATTTGATGATATCATCATCTTCAGATGTACAAATGTATCGATTAGATGGAAACAAAAATAAATTTCGAGAAAAAAAATTTCATATACCATGGAAAATTATCAGCATCAATCATTATTGGTTCAATCATGATCTATACCTAGCAATTGGCTCAAATCAACATTCAGCATCTATTCTTTCTGCTGTCATATCAGGTCGATTGTTCAATGTAGCAGAAAATCGTACAATTAATTCATTGTTGTAAATGAAAATCATTTTGTATTCACATAAATGATCAGTATAATAAATTGTTTTTTATATAATGATAATAATAATAAAAAGAATCCAAAAAATTCAAAAGAATAAAAAAACAATGTTTGAAATTCAGTGATGAATGATATGTACATGAAAATAAATGAGAAAAATATTAAGTAGAAAAAACAATTCGTTGATCGCAGGCAGTTCAAAATCTCCAAGGTGGCCCTATTCAATTACAAAAAAATAAATTATCATCATATTAATATTATAGTCAAATGAGACAGTAGTTCTGAAACTTACGTCCTCCTTTATAACGAGCTCTGGCCACCGGTTGTTTTCGTCGTTGTCCATAACGATGATCAAATGATGTTGATGTAGTCGCTGGTTGTGATTGAAACCAATCATACTTGCCCATATGATTGGCAGTTCGAAAGGCACTTGTTCGTGATGGATACGTCGAGCTTAATTTATTGTCGTAAACATTCATGGCTAACGGAGCAACACGATTAGTACTGTTACGACGCCGTTGTGTTTGTTGAATGATTCGTTTAGGATCCCAAACGTTTCGGTTTTCTTCCTCTTCCTCACATTCACGATCTTTATCTTCTTCTTGTATACGTGATAATCGTCCTAGCTGTGCCGGACTTATTGAACTTCGTTTACGTTGTTGACGAGATGAGGATAGCTGAATCGGTCCGAATTTGCGTTCGTATTCGGCTTGTAATTTAGCTGTCCAACTGGTATCTACTTCACGACGCCATGGATAGGGTTCGTTATCCAATTTTATAAATACACCTTGAGCTGGATACATTTGTCGTACAGGTGTTTCCGATTCCTGAGTGGATGCAACCAAATGATATGATTCGGCCAGATATTTGAATCGTTGTCGTGCTGCTTCTCGTAGCATCTCATCACTAGATTGGCGTATAAGTTTTCGAAATTCCTCCAAGGTAATATTATGGCCACGGCCGCCAAACATATCACGTGGAACGATAACTTTGCCTACACATTCTTTTCTGGGCACCAGATTTATATCTTTTACTTTGTAGATGAAATATTTTTCATCTTCATTCTCATCACCACGCAACGAGTATGTACGGTCTAGTGAATCGCTTGAACCTGTTGATGAATCTTCGGCCTCTTCATCATGAGCCAATGATAACGTAGAATAACGACCATTGGCCATCGGACGTAAGCTAGATCGTCGTCGTTGTCGATTTCTACTTCCAATTTTGTTAGATGACCGAGATGTAGATGGCGAAACAGGTGTAAGCAAATCCCAGTCTTCATTGTAATTGACAACGATTGGTTTGGGTGTTTCGATTTCTTCCAATCTCTCAGTCTTAGTTGATTCCTCTTTTACATGAGGCAGACTGAGAGTCTGCTTGTCTGGACTGGTAGTGGCGATGGAGATTGATGGGTGCTGATTTTTATCGTCATTAGAATCTGCCTCTTTTACCGGTACCTCTGTAATAGTAATGGGTGACGGGACCGTTGTAACTGCCACTTCCGTTGCTTCGTTGTTGAGAACGTCTGTTGCTGTCAGTTCCTTCTGTTCGTGCTGGGGATCCATTGTCAATGATGGATTTGTTTGAGCTTTGTGAACGACGTTGTTGTTGAGAATGGCCATTATTATAACTAATTATTTTTTTGGTCAAAGGTTGTCTATGCTGATTACTACAACTACGGCTTTTACTTCTATGTCTACTAAGACTACTGTTATCGCTACTATTGCTGCTGCTGCTGCTACAGAAGCCACTACTGGATGTTATACCTGTTATTGTCCGGTTCCTGTTGAATAGAAATTCCTGTCGTTGTCGTTATAGTTGGCAATTGACGTGGTGATGGATAACGGGCTTTACTTGCTGCCGATGATATAAATCGATTCATGTGTTGTACTTTGAGCGCCTGATTTTTCAATGCCTTTTCGTATATCATTTCATCGACAAGTGATCGTTCACCAGCTCCAACAAAAGCACTACGTCTAAAACCAAGTGGTGGTGAACTAGAATGTTGGCCGGACCCGTAAGAACTATAGGAACTACCCGAACTTGTTGGATGATAATCTTTGGTGCCCAACATGAATACATCATCTCGATGTGTAGGTCGAACACTGGCTGGATCATCGTCCAATCTACGCGAATCCGCCATTTTACTGATCTGCTGTTGCTGTTGTTTCATTATCGTGGTATCATAGATAATTTCTATGGATAAAGACACCGTTAATTAATGGGATAAAAGTATCAAACAAAATACTAACTTCTATAGTAACAAACAGCCAGTAAAATAATGAAACCGAAAACAAGTAAAGTGTTAACGAATAAAATAAGAATCCAAATAAGGGATTTGTTTGAAAATTGATGCTCTTTATCATCATCGATCATAAATGGACCCACAGTCGTGGCATGTCGATTTAAATTCGAACCACTTGCTTTAGCACGAGTTCTGTGTGGTTTGGTTGTGGTCATTGAGCCTTGATTATTATTACTACCTAAATATTCCACTTCATCCTCATTGTTGCTATTTTCAGCTTGGGTTGTAGCCATCGTTGATGTAGATTCATCTGATTTTCTTTTCTCGACAGCACGATTCGTTAAATTCTTTTTAAAATCTACAACTTTTGTTTTACGATGAAATCCTAGCCCAAAATGAACTTTTTTCGGCCCAGATGATGTAGAAGTGGGAGAAGGTGAGATGTACAATGGCTTATCATTAATGTAAATTTGTTTTATCTTCAACAACAACTCGCCCGAATATATGAATGTCATGTTGATCAATCTCTGACGAAGTTGTTGTTGTTGAAAGTGAGCAAAACTTTCATAGTATCGATTGAATTGTTCTTGAATTGAATTCGATTGAGCTGGTGTCGATTTGTTGTTGGTCTTTCGATCCAAATGATGTAGCATGGATACATTTTTTGATTGAAACAACATTTGTAAACATTGAGTACCGTTAATTCGGAAACCATTATCCTGTATGAAATCATGTACCAATCTTGCATGGTCATTTTCGTGAGTAAACGTCCATTCTCTACGTGCCATCAATCGTCGTCGTTCACTACGATGACTGGCAGAATTTTGCATGGCAATACGTGCTTTCACTACTGATGGAATCATATCAGAAGCTGTTGTCGCAGCTCGATTGGCTAAAAAATTGATCAGAAAAATGTTCAATTTTTCCATATTCAAATCGCATAGATAATCAATAAACCGGGACACTGGAGCATGGCCATTTGTGTGACCACCGATAACTTGTTGACTGGCACGATCGATCACAATCGAAGCCTGAAGATTGATTCTAACCGAATGACATTTCTCAGTGGTCCATACAAAATGAACATCGTTGTTGTTAGTATCATTGGTGAATGGTTGCTGTTCCGATTGATCTGTTGCAGGTCGAACATTAAACGGTCCGAATGTTGTTTCTATCGTGTAACAAGCCGGATTCGATCGGAGTGTTATTTTCAATACATAACGATAGCCCCATTTAGTGATCTTTAAATTGTTGAATATGAATCGAAAATATACGTTGGGCAATCTATCATGATCATGATGGCCATGATGATGTTGATGATGATGAGCCGATTCGACTGGTACGGATGTTTGTCCTGTTAAAATACCGGGATAAATTTCAGGATAGAGCAGGCTAGCCGATGCTGACCATTTGTATTTCTGATAGAAAAATTAAATGTGGTGAATCATTTGGTCTGTTAATTACAGCAAACATACCTTGAGGACGAGATCAAAATACTGTGCATTTGAAGCCAAATTTTTCGACTCCAGTTTCAAGTAAAATTCTAACGGTTGTAATGTTTCTTTTTCCATTGGATCAAAATCCTCATTTCTTGGACGAGTAATGATCAATTTGAGCGTGGGATGATTAATGACTAAACCATTGTGCGTAAGTACATGTTTCGATGATTCAATACAGGTCTTTTTCGTGGCTTCATTTATCTGAGGTGTAGCCAAAGATGATGCTACTGATAATCCACTATTTCCCATACCCGCTGTCGTACCAATCGAAGCTATCGAATAATGATTACTAACTGCGGCTGCTTGATTTTGATTGAGATTTAAATTTGAATTGACTACATTACGGTTATCAAGATGAACAATACATTTAGGCTTTGTATTTTCAATCACCATCAATTCATGATTAGATTCCGGTTTATTACGATGAGATTTATTATTAGGATTCTTACGATTAATTCGCTCGTTATAATTCGTATAGGGTATTGTTTGGCACAATCGTATACAATTCACAGTCGATCCCGATGATGAGGAAGATTGTTCATTTGTAGTTGTAATATTAGTCGAAGCGGCCATAATTGTAGGTAAAGTATCATGAAGTATCTCCCAAATGGACGATGGAATCGACTGATAAAACTGATTTCGTATTAATCGATGACCAATATTGTCACCGCTTTTATGATGCACAGTGGCAGAAATCTGTTTGACCGTTAAGCTTAATTGGCATCGATTGTCGAGTAGATTCTTTGAATGAAAAAAAAGACATTTTGATAAATAACAGAAAATAAATGATGAATGTCACTTACAAATTTCAAAACTGTCATACCACAAAATTGTTCTTTTTGGTTTGACGAACGAAGAATTGATGCGAAATGATGAGTGGTGAACGTAAATCTACCCAACAAACAAATTAATTGATATGGCATTTCCAAAAACAAAGCAGAAAATCACTTACAGAACACACTGAAATTGAGGTCCGTACACTAAATAGCAGCTTACGTTAAATGTACTTGTTGATAAATCGAATATGGCCGATTTGGTAGAAGATAATTGAGCTTGAAGCATTTGTCGACAATTCCAATTGCCATTGTTATCATAATTGACCATAGATTCACTTGTGGAAGAATCTACAGTCGATTTGCCTACATCAACGAATCAAAATCTAAAAAATGTATTCAACACAACTGATTAAAAAACTTACGATTTGTTGCCGGATGTAATCGTAGATAAAGTTCTAAATGTTCGGATTCAATAATGATACGTTGTTCCATGATTGGTGAATTAATTGAATGATTTAACATTAAATCATATGCAAGTAAATGATCACAGTGATTAGTTTCATTCATATCATCAGTCATTGGATAGGAACGTATCTGTTCGATTAATCGTAAAGGCATTGATGCCGGTTTCATACGATTCATTGTGGTCATTTGATCATCTGGCGATCGAATATCCTGATCCATTTCATTTTCTTCTTCATCATAATCAATGAAATCATCATCGACTCGATCCATTGATTCGACGATGGAACCATCAAACGATTCCATGGAATCAACATTAGTATTGGCAGTGGTCGGTCTCGGTTTGATATGTGATGATTGATTTGAAGGATATTGTTGATATAGCTGTAATCTCGATTCACTAGCCCACAAATTATTATCTTTGTTCAGGTTTGATTTTCTATTCAATGGTCGCAATGATTTTCTTTGATAATATGGCGAAGACATTGACATTAGGGTCTTCTGTATTCGATCCGATCGTGTCGATGTCCATGATGTTGGCGATGCAATAGCGAATCTCTTATTCGATGACAATGATCGAGCATTTTCATCTGTATGTCAGAACAAACAAACAAACAAATTAATCATTGTTATCGATTGATTTTTAAGAAAGGGTTAAAGGCTTTTAACATTATCTTCTTGCTAATAATTTCTTGCCTTGCATATGTTCACATTGATTCTGATTATAATATTCTCTACTATAATTGACAAGAAAAGCAAAGCAACTCTTCTTCGAAAGAAAGAGAAGCAATTAAATAAAACATAATGAGATTATAATCATCAGCTTTCTAAGTTTCACTTAATAAAATTAAAAAAAAGGAAATTGAATTCCATTGTGTGTGGATGGCCGAAAAAAGGGTCAATAATAAAGAAGAAGAAGAATGGCCTTAATGTTAATGTCCATCATTATGGTCATGTTTTTCGTGGTATTAGTATTATGAGATTATTTTTTTTCGCGCGAACTCGTGTGAATCTTTAGTTTAATATATACTGATTGTCACACACATTTTTTTCGGCTATTTGATTTTATTTGGCCGTTGACCAAATTTGACAACAAACAAAACTACAAGCTGATCCTGTGATCTGTGTGATTATTGAATGTTGTTTTTCTTTTCGTCAAATTAGAGAAAGATATTTCGCTGGCCAAAGATCAAATAGTTCTCATCAAATTGTTCAAACTTTTATTCTCATCATTCACCACCACCAACAACAAACCTATTATCGCCATATCTAAAGTGACAATATTGGATTTGTTTTCTTTTTTCTTCTTTGACAAGATAACCCAAACTATCATTACTCGGTTAGTTTAATATATGACCAAATGGAAAAAACCAAAAAGAATTTAACAAACAGTATGGTGATTTAAATTTAAACTGGCCCACCACTATTGCCAACAAAAAAAAATCACATCATTACCATTATCATTATTGTGTATCGAAAAATAAAAGTTTGTCATCAATAGACGAGAATAGAGAGGCAAAAAAAACGTGATTCAATCTTGAATCCGACAACCGGTCGTAACAAACAAGACGCCACAATCTGTGTTTATGTCAACGATACATACAATCAAATCTTCTATCCATTCTCAGGCCTTTGATTGACTAAAAGAAGATAGAAAAAAATGGGAAGCCCATCCATTCATTTATTTATTCATTCAAAAGATGTATTCACAATCGATGCTAATGAATGGAAGAGAGAGAGAGAGATAGGAAAAGAAAACTGATTCTAAAATTGGCTCAATGGAGCACACAACACAAATCTTTGGCATTAATTGTAGACAAAACGGGAAAATGAATTAAAATAATAAAAAATCTAAAGACCATCATCATCATCGGTATTTTTTTTGATGATGATGAAGTCATCTCATTTAATATCCTTTTTGTTGTTGTTGCATGAAAACTTGTCAAACTCATCGTCATGACGATCAAATCAAATTGATGGTTGATGAAAAAACATGTCTGGCTATTGTTTAATCGATGAATCTATCGATTGATTCGATTGATTGATTAAGTAGCCACTGGTTTTTGTTAATGTTGTTATCGTGTAGTCCAGATTGCAAGTATTCGTTATAGATTCATCAAACATCAAATATAACAATTGGTTAAAGATAACTTGTTGCGATCGATGTTTTCAAAAACAATTAATTTGTTTTTGTTGACATGTTCAATAGATGTACAGCGAGAATGTTAGGGAAACGGAAAAAAACCGGATAGATCATCACTTGAGTAAAGTCGGAAATTCGACAAAAACAATACAATCCTAAATATCATAAATGTTGGAAAAAATAGACCATATATGATTCATGGGAATTTTTTTTTCTGAATTTGAATTACATCCGGATCACACACACACATACATAAAATACTTACGGAATCGGTTTATTTATTCGAATTTCACGTCTGATAAACAGGAAAGGTCTGTCTGTGTGTGTGTGTGTTGGCCAACATCGTTATTGATTTAAATGAATAATTAAATTAAGCGATGAACGTTATAAGCCAAAAAGAAAGAAATTATCAAATGATCCATATAAGTAAATTGGCCACTTTCACATAAAAATTCCCGAAATAGAACACACAAACACACACACAGTGTGTCACACACACACATACATCTCAAAATTGTGGCCAATCCCATCATTAATGGCATAATGATGACCATAATGATCATTCAGGCGGACGTTGTATATGATGATGATCGATGAGAATTAAATCTCTTTTTTTTGAAAATCAAAATCAAATGACCAATCACACATCATGTCATATTTATGAAATCAATTTCTTTTATTTGTTTGTTTGACAAATTGATATCCATTCAATCACATTCGAACATTGTTATTGTCATTCGTTTTGAATCAATTTTGTGTTTGTTTGTTTCGAATCTAGATTTGATATGGGAAAAAATGTTTTTTTTGTCTTTCAAAAAAAAAAAATTCAATCAACAATCCATCAATAAGAATTCCAAATTTAGAAACAGGATAAACAATAAAACAAAAAAAAAAAAAATAAAATAAAATAAAATGTAGAATGACCGTTATTTGAATCATTCTTATACCAATGATCATTGTTAATTTGATCTTTATCTTGTAATTAATATTTTTTTTAATTGTTGATCGTTTATTGAAAACCTGTTGTTCGACAGATTTTTGACCATAACTTTCGAAGAAATCATCATGGAAACACCCGAAATGTGCCAAAAAAAAAAAAAAATAATAAAATAAAATAAAATGTAGAATGACCTCAATTACTGGACATCATGATCATCAATCTCATTCGCACGCGATCATCATAATCATTCTTATACCAATGATCATTGTTAATTTGATCTTTATCTTGTAATTAATATTTTTTTTAATTGTTGATCGTTTATTGAAAACCGAAAAAAACAATGATCAAAATCCTTGAACTTGATCACTTGAAGCATATCGATCATATGAAACTTGATTGAAAAAATTTTGGGATCGCCATATTTTGGATGTTGTTCATTGTTGTTCTATATACATTAAATGAATAAATAAATTTGCCAGCGCGGACAATCTCTCCTCCCGAATGATTGCGAGTGTTGAATTCGTCGATCAGACACACGCATAATACAACAACAGTAAATACTTACGTATTAATCAATACAAAAAAGATTTCTTATGATGATAAAAATCTAAAACACTGGTTAATTAAATCGGCATTTCGCAGTTGCAGTTACAGTCATTTCTTGGAGTAAGGAATGGATGTCAATCACCCGAGTTGTTACTTTATTGATTTGTAAATAATCGAAATTTCATCGGCTTTCATCCAAAATGTTAAACTTATTGAAGAGAATGCCATCAATATGATTATTCATTTTTACTGTTACTCATATCAACAACAACATATACAAAGACTGACAATGTAAAACTGTCAAGAAAAAAAGTGAATTTCATTTTTTCTGTGAGAACATATCGATTTTGACCACTACTTTTTGGTGACAATCTATTGTAAATGTTTTTTTAAAATTAAAATTCAACAAAAATATTATATTATTATTATTATTGATTGATCATCATCATCATCTTGATTGGTTTAATATATATGAAAAGCTAGTGTGTGTTTGCGTATGTAAATGGTTTAAAAACATAACTACTTACATCGACCATTATTGACCATCATCATATGATAAGATGATGGTTTTTGTTGATTTGAATTTGAATTTGAATGAATGAACAAAGATGATGATGATGGACTACACGAACAATGATCACAATATATGGTCATAAGCATTATCAATGAGGCCATTATCGATAACACTGGCCTAAAAGCTTGGTGACGAAGGTGGTGTTGGTCATACATTATCGGTTTATTCGTTATTGTTGTATATGTTGGTGACCGATTTATCGATGATAAAGATGAACATGACACTGTAAAATTTGATAAAGATGATTGTTGTTGTCCATAGATGGACATTTTTTGTGCACAATATGGCCTAATATCATCAGTTGATTGTTGTGAAAAATGATCGTTTATATTGATAAAATTTTTTCGATGATGAATAAATGATGGGCGCTGATAATCTCCATCATCATCACAATGAACACTTTGGTCAAATATACTTTTGGTTCTATTCATCATGGGTAAGTTAAAATCATTGTCACTGTTGATTATCATAAATTTTGATTTTTTTCTTCGTCTACGTTTTCGTCGTTTAGGTTTATCATGTTGTTGCTTGACATTAAACTTTTGTTGATTTATTCGATTATTATCATTATTTTCCTTATTATAATGATCATCATCATCTGAATGGCTGCTGTATTTATATTCACTTGGTGGTCTTGTTAATGTTGTTGAAGATGATTGGCTGTATTTATTCTGAATATTGTTGTTATTGTCGTCTTCGACGTTGTTTGTCTGATGAATTGACAGTTGATAGTTAGATGAAGATGATGATGGCTGTCGATTCTCATTCTCATCACTATCATCATCATGATCATCATTACTAGAATCATGTGGCTTATTCATTTTTTTCAAGAAAAAAATTCACTTTGGACGGATATATTTGTGTTGTATTGGAATCTCACGATGAATATATGTAAGTAATTTATAAATTGTGGGCAGTGAGTGTATTGTTTATGATGATGTACAAAATCGCATTGAATCTAGGTCAGTAAACGAAATGAACGAACGAAAAAAAAATTCATTAATCATATCTAATCAGAATTCCAAACCTAGTAGGTAGTTATCATCATCATCATTTGCATCTGTCATATTCATTTATTTTTGAACAAGACATCGATATCAATACCGGAACTTAATAAGAATAATAATGGTGGCAACAAGTGTCCCAAATTTTTATCGAAAAAATTCAAAGAATTTCATTATAATTCAATGTCGTGGTGTGTGTGTGTGTGTGTGGCCAATCATTGTCAATGTCATTGATACAAATGAATGTCCATTAATCCGATTAAAGGAACCTTACTCACTCACTCGCTCTTTTTTTCTCTCTCTCTCTCTCGATATAAGAATTAAAGATAATTGAAACATGTAATCGATGAAAGATAATTGATTGATTGATCGATCGATTTATTGAATGATTGATTGAAAGTTTGATATGTCTGATTTTTCTTTTTTTTTGTTTTTTTTTGTTATTTGAAATTTATCATGACATGATCAACTATCGATAGTGTATCGTTCACAAGTTGTTGTTGATTGATTTTATCATTCGTGCCTCGTGCAGACATCGACCATCAACATCATTTTTTTCCATTATCAATCCGGTTCATAAAACTTGCACACACAAACTATTGTTGCAATTGGATAAATAAAACAGTTGATCATTTAAAACACACACACACACACAACGCACACATTTTGATCATTTTAGGTAGCTTTTTTGGTTCAATGAAGTAAAAAACGAAAACAAAAAAAATGAGTCAAACTAAATACGATGATATATGGAAACGGAAATGATTAAAACAAATTTTTTTTTACAAATGACTTGTATGACCGAATACACACAAACGCACAATGAGAAAGACAAAGCCCAACAAAAAAAAGTGAAACTAAAACAAAAATGCCATTTTAGCTTATATAAAACAGGTATATTAAATGTGAAAATGAATTTGGCCATCATCATCATCATCTATGACTTAATAGTTGATGATTATTATCAAACACACACATACATAGGTTATGCCGGACAACGTTAAACGTTGCACGTTGTCGTTATCCAAAACGTACACAAAGGACACACAGTAGGACAATTGGATCTTGCCTAAAATAATCATCACACACACACACACAAACACGTCAAACCATTTAAAAAAAATTTTCAACAGGAAAAAAATAATATTCACACTTTCATGTCTAAAAGAAAGCAGAAAAAATAAATAAATAAAATGAGAAAAAATAGACAACTTTCACCATTAAAATTTTTTTTGTTTATTTGTTTACATATCTTGGCTCATTCCATTGTCATTATTTTTTGTATCAACTCATTTTGTTGAATTGAATTGCATATCAAGTTAATTGATTTATACTTTCTAAAAAATTTAACATTCAAAAAAAAGATGTGACAACAGCCACACACACACACAATAAAGAGATACAAATTTTCAATTCAAATTGAATCGAATTAAGATAATTGGTTTTTTCGATTTAGATTTTGATTTTGATCTAATATTTCTCATCATCACCATGTATAAGAAAAAAAATTCAATTCTTCCGGATTCTTTGATATCGATCAATCGCGGAAATTAATGTATTTTTTACTTGTGGTTGAGATTTTATTGATGAGAAAATAGACATTGGTCATCGACAAACTTATTTTCATATGAGTGCGTGTGTGTGTGTGTGTGTAGTGGACATCAAACAAATATCGATTGACCGATAATGAAATATGGATATTTGATCTAATGATGATGTGTTGATATTGGTAGTGGGGCATCATCATTATTATCCATCTATATTTTGTATTTTGAATGGTCAAATACAATATCTCACAATCATCATCATCCTCATCATTATCGTTGGATTGGATCATCACTGACTAAAAAGGATTTTCGGATGATGATGATGATGATGGACAATACCATTCATCTCGTACACATAAACAAACAAACAAAAAACGCCCAATTGTTTGATGGAATGTGTGGCCCACAAATCAAAAAAGTGTTCATTCAAAAGTAAAATGAGTGGACAAGTGGACAAGTGGTATTCGAGTCACTTAGTATGAGTTTGAAAAAGATTTTTGAAAAAATCAAAAGTAATTCCTATTTCTACCTTAATGATGATTGTGAGAATAATGTTTGTTTTTGATTGTTCCTTAATAATATTAGATTAGATCGATGATTCAATCGATTGAAGAGGGAAATACTTGAATCTCAATAATAATACAAATAAGAATTTAGGTCAGCAACCCAATAACCATGGTCGACAACAACATGTCAAGATGTGATATGACAATTGTGAAAACCACCAAGGTAACTAAAATGATCATAAAAGAAATGAATGAATGAAAAAAATATTCAAAAAAAAAAATTAATTTACTTTCATCAAATGGTTTCATGATTCATTCATGAAATATTTATGAATGTGTAATGTGATCGTCGAGAATTTTCAATATTTCCAACCACGAAAATAAAAGAGAAAAAACTGATTTCAAACTTTCTAGCCGGATATTCGTACACACACACACACAAATTATTGAGAGAGACTAAAAATACTATTCATCGTAATAATGGTACACATTTTAAATGATGATCGTTTTTGAATAATTCACCATTTTCATTTCATTTTCGGGTTTCGAGTTCCATGTTTCAAATTATTATATCACAATAAATTATATTTTCTTCTTTTTCGATTTGATTGGATATTATAATAAAACACCACAACCATTCCTACCTATCCAGTAATTTCAGAATTTTTTTTTTCATGTAAGAACTTGTGAAAAAAAACCACTACCAAATGAGAGATATATATCGAGATTACTTGGATGATTTTATAATCTTACCTTATTTGATAGTTAGACATTTGTTGTCGTTGTTGTTGATGATTAGATTCACGGATTAATCAATCAATAGAAATAGATAGCTGATTTTTCATTTTGATATTCGTTATTTGGACAATCACTGACAACCATTGATATGGTTTGTGTGTATGTGTGGGTGGAGGGAGAGAGAGAGAGAGAGAGATTACCTAGGTAACATTTTGCATTCATCATTCATTCACTAACACAGTGATCAAATTTATATAAAAACCATGAATTATGATGTTGATGATTAACTTAAGAATAAAAAAATGGAAAATTTTATCAAAAATGTTGAAACTACTATTCACGACAAATGACTATAACCATATGATATGATCGACAAATATATGCAGAAGGGAGACGCCACTAGCTTTTATGAAATTTCTCTTTTTCCCAGATACACACAAACACACTTACACACACACAGATAGGATTTTTGTCCCAACTTTCAACTCAGTGAAAAATGGAAAAAGAGACAGGGCGCGCGCCCAATTCATTCAAACAACAACAACAAACATATTCACGCATTCTACTAAATCCTAAAACATAAAACAATTGGACCATACTTTTTGGAACATAAATATGGATTATACTAATATTAAAGATTGTAATCATAATATTATCGGTGTATGTGTTCCAACAAGAAAAAACCTAAATCCTGATTATAATGGGTGCTATATTTGTATCGAACAAGAACATCTTAATAAAGTGCCAATGAGTTATTGTTATTAATATATCAATATAGTCAAACAATTATAACAAGTTGATATACATAGCAACCTTGACCATTAAATGTATGTTCGAAACAAGTTTAGAATAATAAATAAGTTTAAAATCGGAACATCATTTAGAACATTTCCGAAATTAGAATGTTGGTTATTATTATTATTATTTGTTAAATTTTTTTTTTAATAATTTACTTACATAGTGCAGATAGAAATGATGATGACATTCTGTTGAATAATGTTTGTCAGATTGGATGATTTTCACTAAAAATATGATGACTTTTACCATTTAGGTTTTTTTTATTTAGGTTCACATAATCACACACACACACACACACAGCGACATTGCTTAAAAGTGATGCGATGATTACCAAAGATGATGATACTGGTTTTTTTGATTGTGTGTAATCACCATGTTTGATTACACAGCAGGTATGATAATGATTCCAAAAAAAAACAATCATATGTTGAATAAATGACACTATGTAAAAAGTGTTATTTTGCCATTTAAATTGTATGTAAAAAAAAACACACACAAACACATCAAACAAAGAAAAAATTTTTGTAAAAAAATGGAGTTTCAAATTTCAAACAATATAGTGGAACGAAAAGAAAAAAAAACAACCAAAACCAAATTGGAGCAAACATTCGTTCTCTCTCTTTAGCTGGTCGATTGATGATGATGATTTGAATTGATGAATGAGCATTGTTTAATGATGATGATTGAATGTATGAATGAATGTATGAAATGAAGCAATCACATACACAACATAGATACATTGATGATTCACTATTGGTTCGTGTCAAAATCATTAACCATAATCATCATTATCATCAGTGGATATTGTGATTGAAAATGACAGGTGATGATGATGAATCCAAAAAACCACCATCATTGATCATCATCTAATCTGATCTATACGATATATACAACATATATATTTACTTTTATTTTACAGCAGCTCAATAATTATCATCATACACAGAAGCTTATTTCGATATAGCGGATATGATTGAAAATCAAAATCAGTTTTCATAATAATCGGATAGGTAATCAATCCAAATCCTTTTTCAGTTGATTGGTGATCATGTATATATTGTTTTTATTGAAACAGGATGTAACGTGTTACGTTGCAATTGTTCTTCTTCCTACGCAATAAAACAATCATAATTATTTTTTGATTTTTAGAATTATTTTTCAGGATTACTTTTGTTTCCGAAAATTTTCATTTCAATTTTAGCCATTCTTTTTTTTCATTGATATTTATTTAAGTACATATAGTTACGGGTTAACGAAGGCTATCTGCGATTAGGATCGCAAGTAATGATAATCAACATTCACATACGCACAAATACGATGATGGCCAGCAATAAGATATCCATCATCATTTTAAGAAAAAAAAGGGCTAGGATACATTCGGCATAATTTGTTGTTCGTAAGTTGGGCGTAAGTCGTTTTAGCTACTACATATAGTTGTTATTGTCGAATTAATAATTATCAATTGTAATGTTGATTATAGTATGATTCGTATCACACACATATTTTTGTCCATTTGTCATCATCATTGTAGTATCTCCCGATATGTGTTACTGTTGTTGCCGATGTCAACACGTGCTGCAATTGTTCTCATAGCCAACAAAGGTTAATACTGACATTGAAACACGAGCTTGTTAACATACTTACTGATTATGGATTGAATTGCTGATAGAATGAACGAAGCAATTAAACATTAGAAATTTAAAAAAAAAAATTCAGCCTACATTTTTCAATTGAATTAATCCATTGTGTCATAGAAAGAATGGTGAATGCAAATGTCATTTAAATTCCGTATACGTTAAATGTTGGAATTCAAAATCGAATCGGTGATCACATATATTTATGGAGATTATATTTTTTTTGTTATATTCATTCACGAGTATATATAGCCATAACCGGTGAGATTGATTTGATTTTGAATTCTAGAATAAATCCATGCGGAATGTAAAAACCAAAAAAAAAAAAAACAAAGAAACAAAAACGAAAATAAACATAAATCAATTATGTATTCTGATTATTATTATCAAGATTCGTGTGTATACATGCACTGTGATCGTTTTTTATGATGATTAAATGATAAATGTAAAGATATGTTATGTTTGACCTACATTTAATAGATGAATGGAATATATGATGTTTCAAAATCAATAATTTTAGCTATATATTAAAGAAATCGAAGAATATCCACATATCTAACATTGATATATCGAAGTATTTATTGTTCAAATATAGCGTTGAATTGGGTGAAAATTGATCATTTCCGAAAATCAAAGCCATCTGAATTACATAGATTGGTGACATTTCCTGTGTGTGGTTGAAAAAAATATATATAAATCATTATTATTATTATTACTGATGATCAGAACATGCAAAAAATGGTCAAATATCATTAAGGGAGTACAGAAAGTGAAGGGAAAAAAAATTGAAGAGAATGACTGTTAAAAAAAACAGCAGCAATTCCCATGCACAAGCAGGGTGCTAATTACATTCAGCAGTAACTGGAGCGTATCAATATCAGTAATATGATCTATAATATGACCGTTACCGTTTTTTTCTTTCTTCTTCTTTTCATTTTGGTTGATATGGTGAACGTCAACATTTTTTTTCGTGATGATTCTTTCGTATTGTATAAAATGGTTAGTACCATTAAAAAAGAAAAACCGCAGCACGTAATCTACAAGAATAACCCGAAAAAATGGCTAAATCTGTATATATTTTTCCTTCAGTAAATTTTACCTGGGCGTTCAACAACAAAAGAATATTTTTCATCCATACGTATGGAGTTATATTTTAGGTATGGCCATCCATTAGTCGGGAAATTCAGTTAGGCAAACTTTTGCTGGTGATGGTATTGGTAGTGGTGTCCAGTTGTGAATCATTCTTTGTTGCTATAATAATTACAATAATAAAGATTAAACATTGGATAAATGCAATAAGTCTTTGTGTAATAATAAAGCAGATATATTCGGATAAAACAGTTAGGTTTTTTTTCTGGTGAAATAGGCAAACACACACACACACATTTGAATAGTATTTTTATTATTGAAAAGGGGGAATGAGCGAAACGGGCCAATTGACCAATGATAATGAATGTGAATGGAAATAATAAATAACGGTAAGTCAAGAAAAAAGATTCCTTCAATCATCAATCACATTTTTCTTTTTTTTCCTGAATGAAACAATATGTATGACACAATCAGATCGAACGTACAATCCATTCGATCCCATTTGTAAAATACCATCTTCTGCTGTTAATATAGTCACATTACTATTTAACATCTGGGCCGTTTTTTTATATTGAAAAAAAAATTCGATAGAAAATTGATTCAATCGATCTTATCTCCGATGTTTTTTTTTTTAATCAAAAATGGCATTGATCGATTGTATATCTAAGGATCATTATTATCAAAATCATAAATGTTTCGTTCTTAAATGTTTGCAGATGATGACCATTTGTTGTGGCTATTTTTTCGATTCGGTTTTTTCTGTTTGATTTCAGCTGTAAGATTCAAGATTGTGATCCATTCATTCATTCAGTATTTTTGCTACGACCTTCGACCATGCGATTCATCAACAATGATTTAAATTTGAAAGCGAAAATGAATTCATCATCAAGTCTTTCATCAAATGCAAAATTGAAATGCAAATATATATCGAAATAACGTTTTTTTGTTGTTGTTGTTGTTATTGCTTGCGAAAATATTTGTCGAAAAATGTAGTTTGATGGTCATACAAGAAACGCCTTATCATCATCATCGACAAAAACATAACCGGCATAATCATCATTTTGGATCACGCGATTCAACACCAACAACAACAGCGACGACAACTAACAACACACGAATGTGTGTGTGTGTGTTTATTGACAACTGAAGAACATTTTCTATTGTCATTCCATTCATCATCATCATCATCTCAAATCGGTGTGTTTCACAAGTGTTTTGATGATTTCGAAAAATCAATGATTCGACCGACGACGACGACGATGACAACAACAAGGATAGTTAGAGATTAGTAAGCTAGATTTTTTTTCTAATTCATTTTTGTATAATCATTTTAACGTGATTATGACCAATGTATGAATGGGTCAAATCGGGTCAAATATATTGGATTTTAATTATGAATTCTAAGCACATATATTTTTTCCCAACACACACACACACACACACACATAATGTACATTACCCTCCTATCGTCTGTTTGAAACCATATCTCAGAACATAACCAGTACATACTTCATACAAAATATCTAGGCTAATAGTGTCACATTTTATTCTTTTCTAACAATTTATGGTTGATCATCTCTCATTTCTACATATAACACATACGCACACATTCTATTTCTATATGATTTCAAAGAATTAATCCAATTATAATATGTATCTCATTATAAATAGAAATTTCTTTCTCTTTTTTTTATGTTTTCTGGATCATCATCATGGTACGAATGATGGATCATCGTGGTGGCTATATATATATTGATCTAAGCTGGTACTAATCATCATCAACATATACATGTATATTGGATTGCATTCACTGATGGAAAATATCACACAAATATCATAATATTGTCTAACCCCATTATCTTGCTTGTCATTTGGTGTGTTATGACATGTGTTCCTGGATCATGTTCGGAGTAGCTCTATTATTTTTTATTTATCTATCCTTGTACTGACGGGCGTGAAAATTATGAGCCCTTTTTTATCGTTGGTTGTAGGGTGAAAAAAAATGAGGCCAGTAACACCGAATTTTTTTTTTCACTACTGGCTATCAGTCGAATGGATCTTCTCTCTCGATCTTATCAACAAGAAAAAAAAAACTTTACCAGGAACCGGATATTGTGATATCTGATGACAGGATATTCATTATTATTTTCCAGAAAAAAACGTTAAATTTATTCGCAATGAAATTATTATCGGTATTGTGGATGATTCTGAATTACCATGGCCACACACACACACACACAACGGTAATGCGACACTCAATGTTAGAAATCCGTAACTGTTAAGCTTTTTTCTCTCTCTTTTTCTCCATATGATAGTGACATAGCAGATTATTTATTTATAGCCATCACCGCCACCATCATTGAAAACCGGGGGGGAAACAAAATTACCACAATCACTCTGGCCCGCCCCTCCCAAAACCCGAAACTAAATCACACGCAGCCACCACCCAATCTTATATTATTATTGATGATAAGATTATTTTTGTCATCATCATCAACAACAATAACAGCATCAACATCAAATGGTTGTCGTGATATGACAAACTAATACTTCAACAACAACAACAACAACAGAAGAACAAAATTGTACAAACCACCACCAACAAAAACATCACTTTTTTGTGACTTATGTCTTTTTTTCATTATTGGAATCCATCGTCTGGTTGATATTAAGGATATGTAGGACAACGTAGTATGGTTTTTTTTGGTTGATGCTACACGATTCTACATTTATCCCGTTTATAAAATATGTTGCCGTCGTCGTCGTATAAATATTTAACATTTACCAATATTATTGTCGCCATGATGACGATGAGGATTGAGATTTTAGAATGATTGGTGCTGAGATGATAGTCATCATCATCATTTGTCGAATCATCGTTTGTATATGATTGTCGATATTGTCATTGCCGTTTTATACCATATACACACACAAAGTGATTCGATTTTTTCCACCAGTTATTTCCAGTTAAATCTTTATGTTCGAAGTATAGTTTTGATGATTGGATCATCAACGGACCTCATAGAATCGTGTAAATTTTTGTTTCATTTGATTGTGTGTGTGTTTGTGTTTTTGGTTCGACTTTATCACCATCATCATTCCTAATCTTGCTTCGTGAATTGTGGTGACCTAACACTGAGTCACCTTTATTACTCTGGTCGTCTTTTTCAACATAGAAAAAAAAACAATGGGTGATGAGCTAGAACGTTTACGGCGTGAAGCCGAAACTTTACGTGCAAAACTTGTTGCCGTACGTAAATTGGCTGCCGATACCAGTCTTAAACAACAAACAGCAAATCTACAATCGGTTGGTCGATTACAAATAAAGGCAAGAAAAACACTACGAGGACATTTAGCCAAAATATATGGAATTCATTGGTCAGGTGATTCTCGTCATCTTGTTTCTGCTTCTCAAGATGGTAAACTTATCGTTTGGGATGGCTATACTGGACATAAAGTTCATGCAATACCATTAAAATCATCCTGGGTAATGACATGTGCTTATGCTCCATCCGGTTCATATGTAGCCTGTGGTGGTCTCGATAATCTTTGCACTGTTTATAATTTACGTGCAAATGATGGCCGTGTCAGTATCGTGCGTGAATTAACCGGTCATGATGGTTACCTATCATGTTGTCGATTCCTTAATGATAATCAAATTCTAACCACTTCCGGTGACATGACTTGTGCTCTTTGGGATCTTGAAACTGGTCATCAATTAACCGTATTCGAAGGACATACAGGTGATGTTATGTCATTATCATTAGCACCAGATGAACGATCATTCGTATCTGGATCATGTGATCATTCGGCACGATTATGGGACCTACGTAATGGTCTTTGTCATCAAACATTTACCGGTCATGATAATGATGTGAATGCTGTTGTATTTTTTCCTAATTCACAGCTTTTAGCTACAGGATCAGACGATGCAACTGGTCGATTGTTTGATATACGATCCGATCAACAGATGGCCTGCTATCAACATTCGGATATTAGTTGTGGTCTAACATCGGTTGCATTTTCAAAATCAGGTCGATTATTATTCGGTGGTTATGATGATTTTAATTGCTATGTTTGGGATGTTCTTCGCGAAGAACGGGTTACCGTACTTAGTGGACATGATAATCGTATCGCATGTTTAGGTGTTACCGATGATGGTGTTGCATTAGCGACTGGATCATGGGATACATCATTAAAAATTTGGAACTGACCCTTGAATTTCCATTGTGGATACCGAAGGCAAGAAAGAGTATTAAAACAACACGTCTGTGCCCTGTGACCACATTCACCCACCATTTGTATTATGTAATATATATAAAAAGTAATATATGATTGTATAAAATGATAATAACCGAATCTATGATTATATAATGACATTACATTACAAACAAATTTTCAAGAAATAATATTTCAATTTTTATTCACACACTCTCAACACATCTCATCTATCACACACACACATAGACAAAAAACACAATTTTTTTTACAACGAATTACGTTTACGCCATTGATATATGGCCCATCCAATTACGGCTACCAATGTTGCAGCACCAATATAAATCGTTGTTTTCATTAATCGAGATTCATTAGAATTCGTTAACGATAATGTTCCAGCATTGTTGTTGATTGATCCATTTGAATTATGGTGTTCGGTGGACGATGGCGATTGTTTCGATCGTAATCGATTCCAATAGATGGGTAATGCAGCTACAATGGCTATAATAGCGGCAAATATAGCCCATATTAATGTTTTCAACGAAAATCGTCGTTGCTGTTGTTCATTGTTGGCCAAAGTTGACGATGATACAGAATTATGATCATTTTCTAATGGTGTCAACAATTGATTCAAAATTCCTTCACTCTTATCGGTAGCCGTAGCAACAAACGATTTGAATTGCTGTTGCATATTATTATCGTTACTAGTTTCCAAACTTTCCAATGGATCAAATAGACATTGAAGTTTTTGTTCGTATATTATCGAATTTTGATTACTACTATTAAGCTCTTTCCAGAAACGATCTGGTGCTATCGAATCAATATCTTCTGGGCCATTTGTTGCTTGTACCAGAAATTTGTGCTTTATTTTCGAAATTCGTAAATCTTGTTCATTACCATTAAATGTTAATTGTATCATACAATCAGCATCCGGTGCAATGAATCCATGTGTTGGTGAAACAGAATAGAATTTCGGTGCTGTTGTTTTCACTTTAAATGCCATATTTCTATCAGATGCTAATGATCGTAATCGTAATGTTACTGTCGATGGTTTAGAATATGGACCATGAAATGGTAGTTCACTTTCTGGATCGAATTTCAAAACTAATCTAGCTGATTGCGATGATGACGATGATGGTGCCATCTTTTAACTTGAAAAGATAGTTCTTGTTCGATGTGGATCTGATATATAGTTTGTTCAAGTCGTTTTCGTATCAAACACACACACACACACAAACAGCAATGAGATGATAAGAATTTTTTCTTTCAAAAAAAAAATAATAAAAATAAAATAAAAAATAGCCAACAACCAGTTATAAAAATAGAAAATAAAAATTCAAAAAAAAAGAAATATTGTCATAAAAGTTTAAGGTAATAGAATTTTTATTCACAAAAACAATTTATTGTTATATTATTAATTTGATAATTTAATTAGGCTGCATTTAATTTGTTTAATTGGTCCAATGAACAATACACACACACAGCATATAAAGATAGAATGAGATTTCGATTCGTTGTTGTTGTTGTTGTTTGATCATATGTGTTTTATCCATCACAATTCTTTTTTCATCATCTGTTGACGGCTAATGTAAATGAAACCGATGCTGACCAACGCTGAGATCAGAAATATAACATCGAACCATCGATGATAGAATTTAAATTGAAGATCACCAAGTACCTCGGTAATGATCATCCGATATTCTAACGGCATGTTCATACGCATCAATAGGATCGATGCGACAAAATACATGCCCATTAATTCGGCCAATAGACAAACAATGATATTGGATGATTTGGACGAAGAAATGGCATAGAAAAACTAAGTTATATCAATAATATAGATTAGAGTGTTTTCAGAAATTCTCTCATATATCTTACCTTTGTTAAATTGATGAGCAAACCACGTGTTGACGTTAAAACAATAACGCCAATAACAAGAAATGAACAATGTTGTGACCAGAATTTTACATCAACATCGATACCGATGTAGTTGACGAGAAATTGAAGTGTACGTGTTATTGGATCCATACGGCCTACACGATCAAATACAATGTTTATCGTACACTATCGACAGACAATAAATAGAAAAAAAATAGGATAAAAATCAATCAGAACGGAGATACTTGATACTTAATTACTGATACTTACAAGTATGATTTTATAAATACAATAAATCGAGAAAAAGTAGCCGAGATAGTTGAAGAATTGACCTTTGATTGTTCGGGATTGTACAAATCTTTCCTCCATCCATTTAAGATCAACATATTCCAGAAACAATTGCCTTGACATTTCCTCTAGGTTGGCACATTCACGTTGTAATTGTTGTACGTTGGCCGTTGAATCGAAAGAGGCGCCAAAATTTTTCAGATATGACCAGAACGATACCCTTGAAAGTGAATTTGAATTCTGAATCGATTGACCACCGCTTGCCGATACTTTTTGATTGTGCAATGCCGTGGAGATTTGTTTTTTCTTCATAATAATTTTATCCCACGTTTGCATTAACCGTTTTTCGGCATTGGCTAGATCGGCTGAAGTAACAGTTGTCGTGAAATATGACATTGAGACATAAGGATAGTTAACCGCACCAAAACCTGATAACATGGCAATCAAAGTAACGCCTATGATGCCAACCCGACTAATCTGATGTTCGATCGATAGAATTCCGTGACGTGGCGATGATATTGGGAAAGGATTGCCAATTTCCCAGAAAATGATAATAAAAATTAACCATAAGATTCCGGTAAGAATAAACTTGGAACGCCATCTTATAGGTGAACGGCCATCGGCAAAACAATTTTCAATGAGAAAATAAGAAATCGAAAATGGTAAGGCAACCAAAAGCATAAATAGCATCAGGTATATGGATAGATACCAATGGAAATAACGTGAACTGAAATAAAAGCCAAAAAATTTAGATCGAATTAAAATGATCAGATCCACATTTTTCACTAACCTAGTATCAAGAAAATCGACAATTTCGAATATAATCAATTCAAACATACAGCATGATATGGACAACGTAACGCAAAACAATATCTGTACCCATTTATGGTTGATTTCATAATCACGAAATAATTTCTTAACAAAAATATACCATCCGAATGCAAAAAATAATAACTAAAATAAGGGCCAAGTTTAGATTATAATAAATGTTGAAATTGAAAATAAATTGAATATAAAATGATTCATATACTCACCTGAGTGATCAGAACCACACATAGATCCTGTGTGTTGATCCACGCCATTGATCATTATTGAATTGATTTAATCGATTAATACAGTCGATTCTGTATAGTAAATGTTATCCGAATCACATGTTACAATATCAAAATCAAAACAAGTGAAGTTTTTATTGATGGTCAAGTGTCAGGCTATATTTTTTACATGCATGTATAAAAAATACAGAAACTTAGTGAATCACTTCATATAGGACGGACAGGATAACTCTCGCTCATTCTAATACATCCTTTTTTTCTTTTTCGCTAAAAAAATTCTTTCCGTTTCAATATTCAAAAAAAAAAAAAAAAAAAAATAGGAAATTTGTTAATTTTAAAAATTTACCTTACATTTCTGAACATTTTGATCTTTATTCGATTTAATCTAACTGCCAGCATGATCATCATCTTCGTTAGGAATTCAACCAACACGACGACGACAAAATGACGACCATAATAACAATAGAAAATTGGTTCGTGATGTCAATCATCATCATCATTTTTTTTATTTGAATGATTGTCGTGATTTGTCTTCATCTTTTTTATGTTTTCCATTATTATTATTATGATGATGATGATCGTAATCAACTTGAATGTGTTTTTTGATGATGATCATGCTTGTAATATTAGACAATTGTTATCATTATGAACAAGATGTGATCAAGATTCATTGACACCAATTTTTTTATGTTCAAATCAAAAGAAATTGACAATATGTTTGATCAATCGATTTCTTCGATATATATTGGACGACAACAAAATCAAACATGGTATAAAATCAAATATCGAATTTATCACGCATCTCAATCTTTCAATCAATATGATATGATCAATAGCCATAGCATATATATTTCGGGACATACAAACAGCAGGATCTTCAACAACAACAACATTTACTTACGCAATAAATTATCTTCCACAACAGAAAAAAATTAACGATCAAACCAGATCAAACCGATCGAAACCAAATTGGTAATGGCGGTGGCTAAATCGAGCCAAATGATGATCATGATTGACATTTAATGAACTCAATGGATCACGATGTTCATCATCATCATCACCAAAATCATTTTATTTATCGATGGATACGAATTTATTGAATCTGTCAAAAAAATCGATATTATTTATATTCGAACGGATATGAACGATGCTGGACGTATGGTCATAATGATAATATAGAAACAAAAATCAAACAAACAAAATCATTAGACATTTATTCATCAAAGAGATAAGATAATTTCATCCATGGATCTCTTCCATTGATGATTGGTGAAAAAAAAACCAAAAGAAAAAACAACAAAAATCAATCAGGTGAAAACAACGATCGAGGCATGTTTATTCGGCACATTTTGATTCGTTCGAAGATCTAAAGAACCCTGAAGCCATATTGCCTATCATTGAATTATGCAGTGAAAATTAAATGTGCTTTGAAAAATCAACGTTGATGATAATCATCATCATAATAATCATTGGCCATAAATTTGATGATGAACACAGAAGAACAAAAAAGAAGACAGGGAAAGAGTTAGTAATACAAAAAACTTGTTTAGTATAATAATTATAGCTTTTTTTCTAGTTCACGATGGTTTGTTGTTATAAATATTATTCGAAACAAAACGAAGAATCATCGTTGTCCGTCATTTGATTTTTCCCCGTTTTTGCACTCATGATCATTATCATCATCATCAAGAATTACATGGCCATCCACAAATCATAATCATATATCCATCCATTTTATGATATGTCTATACACAGAGAACAGTTAGCATTTTTTTATTCTTTTTTTTTTAATGGTGATGATAGGCCTTTGATGTTTTTGTTTGTTCTTAAGCAACAACAATTGTTGTTGATGATGAATTCTGGGCTTTTCATTTAAATTAACCTTAAAATTTTTTTTCTCTTCTTCTGTTCAATTTGGATGTTATCTATATTTTTTTTTGCTCCCACTTTACTATAATCTCATTATTATTATTAATCCCATTTGGCGAATCATCATTATCATTATGATGATGTTGTAACATGTAACATGAACGAGATTATCCCATTATCATTACTATCATCATCATCATCATTATTAAAAGTGATCCTGTCGTTTGAATTTCAAATGTTTTTTTTTCTGTTCATCGACATAATAATGATGATGATGATGACCAAAATGTAAATTTGAAATTTCGAACCAAAACTTTAGATCTATTGAATAAATAATACAATGTATAATTTGTTCAAACGACAAAACATAACATAACATTACATACATTTGATGACACGATGATCATAATCATCATCAATATTGATGATTATTAAATGAATTATTTTTTTTTTGAATGTCAAAAAAAATTAATTTAAATATTATATATCCATCCATTCATGATGATGATGATGATGATGATGACTACTACTGTCTACATATATCATTTTTCATTTTGATTGATTTTTTTTTCATATTGTTGTTGATGAAACATTTTTTTAAATAGATTTTGATGGATTGATGTAGGAGTGTTTATTTTTATTCGGTTCTGATGTCGTTTTTCTTTTTTGCTTTGCTTTCCACCCACACAAACACACACACACACACACAATGTGGAAAATTATTTTCCATTTTCATGTTGTTGTTATCTACCTTCATGGACAGAGAAGAGAAAAAAAAAGATTGCCTCCAATTAACGACCGGCTTTTTTCAAATTTAATTTAATGTGAATATAAAGAATAGAAATATGGATATCGAAAAAAAAGAACGATAATATCGAATGCTAAACCTTTTTAGAATTATTTAGTTCAAGATCAACATCGTGAATAGGCCAAGTTCATCAATCCATGTCCATTATGGCATTTATTTTATTTTGTGTCATACCATTCTTATCGATAATGATTATCATTATTATAATGATGACGATTGAATCAATTTTTTTCACCTACTCTCTCTATCTCTCTCTTTCTTTCTCTCTTTGTTGTGTTTGCCATAATTGGAACCATTTTGTTGTTGTTGTTGTTGTTGTTGCATACCAAAAGTATTTGTGTTTTTTTTAAAAAAATCTATTTTTAGGAGGTCATGATCAACAAGTACCATCATGACATGATGATGATGTTGTTATTGGAATACTTTTTTTCGGTAACTTGTGATATTTACACGATAATATATTGGCATTATTTTTCCAACAAAGAATGTGTGTGTGTGTGGCAATCATTTGGTCTTTGTTTTATGTTTAAAAGTCATTTCATCTCATAAATTCAGTTAGCAGTGTCTTGTGAAATGGCCATGGCCAAGTAAAATGAGAGAGAAAAAGAGAACAATGACGAACGGGTTTTTCGTTGATAACAACGACAACAACAACAACAACAATAATGATAACAAAACGAAAAAAATATCTAAAAAAAGTTGATCCCGATATTTTTTCCACTCGCTGTTGAATGAAAATCAGTGGAAAAACAAATCAACGGATATTGAATATATGAATGAATGGCCAAATATTTCGAACGTTTCGTTGTTCACATTGTGAGAGAAATCGTTCAAATTTCGAATGTTTGTGTAAGTGCCACTCATCCATCAACCATATAAATAAAGAGAAAAATCGATGGTCAAAATATTCTTGATTTTTTTTGTGATGACAGAATATTGTTAATCTTGAATAACGATAATCATAATCCATTTTGATTGAACAATTTTTTTCCTCTAATCTTTTAAGCTTCCGAAATTACATATCTATAGAATTTTGATGAATTTATAGATGAGAAAAAAAAACAGGAAATATTCGCAAACATTTTTATGATATATCTTATAGAATTGACTATTAAAAAAAAGTTTATTGCCATTGTTAAAGATGGTATGGGTCATGATAAAAAATTCTCATTTACGAATTCATTTCCATTCACGAATATGATGATGTCCAATTCGAATAAAATTTTTTTTTTGTTTTGTTTCTTCATCATCTTACCACAGAAACAAGTTCAACGATGGAGCTGGTTTATGGCTGCCATTACAACATCAAACAACCAACACCAGTTAGCGATGATGAAGAAGAAAAAGAATCTTTCGATGGCTTAAAGCCATGTCTATATCGTGTTGTTGTTGTTGGCTGATTCGAATGTCGAATTTTCGAATAATAATAATAACAACAACAAGATGATGGTTTAGCCAGTTTGCCTAATAATAGACATCCATGATCATCATCATTATTATTATTATCATTTCGGGTTTCATGTCTTGTCATTCATTCAAGACATTTAATAGTGAGCGAGAGAGAGTCGATATAGTCTATTTAGGGCTATATTACATCAAAATAACTAATCAAGCAACCAACCAACCAATCGACCATCATCATCATCATCATCATTATCATAGTTGTTCGAGACGTATTCGCATTTACCGACGTTTGCGTTATTTTTTTCTCCTTTCTCACAAAAATTTGGCTGTAAAGGGGATGAAAAAGAAAAAAAAAACGAACAAAAAAGTCATCAACACATTTTTGGACACGAAGAAAAATCTTTCGTTTCTTGATTATGACGATGAAGATGATGAAAGCAGCACGAAAAATGAAATGGTCATTTTAGGATCTAAAGATTTCTAATCCACCCTTTTTTCTCCTCCTGTATGATGATCAAATTTTCATAAACTATTTTCACCTAATTAATTAACAACGGATATGGCTAATTTTCAAATATATTTTAATAAGAAAAAAAATGTGTGAAAAGGATCCTTTTCCTGTCGAAATAATCTAATGCTATTATTTTAACCATTGATTCGAATTCGAACAATTAACAACAATCCTTTTTTCGAATCGGAAACCAGACGGATATTTTTATTCGTAAAAATAATTTTAAACAACAAAATTTTACATTTTTTTTTTCTCTCTCTCTCTCTCTCTCTCTCTCTCTTGACAATATGACAACGGTGATGATAATGACGACATTCATTCAATGAGATATCAAACATCATCAATTGTATGTGTTGTGGCGTGAACAAACTTTTCAAAAAAAAGAAAAATGAAATGATGATGATGAAGAATGTTCAACAAACGAACCAACAAAAAAAAATCATGTCTGCTGCTAGATAAAAGCACATCATTCTGTTCTTGTTATATTTTAGCCTGGCTCTCTCCCTCTCTCTCTCTTTCTCTCTATCTCAATCTGAATTTCGAACCAGTATTTTTTGGTTTGATGATGATGAACATAACATGCTGCGATTTACGAATTCTCGGACAACAACATTAACCAAATAATTTTTTTGCTCCCTACAAAATACAACTTGAATCTATGAATGAAATGAATAAAAATAAGTGAAGCTAAAATAAGTCGAAATTGAGAAGAAAGAAAAAAATTGTGTCGGAAGTCAACAACCCTTTCCAATAACAACGACAACGACAACGACAACAACAACAACAACAACAACAACAAGGGTGAGTTGTTTTAAATATTCGAGTCAACAACAACGACAACAATAGCCGAAAAATAGTAAAGACTTCCCCATTAGACACCCATTTTCAACAACCACCTCCTTCCACCCCTTGTGGTTATTATTAATTGTAACAAACTACATTTTTCCATTTTTATCATTATTTTTAAATATAACTTTTTTTCTCTTCTCAACTCCCTTTTCTTTTTCTGCAGGTTGGTTGGTTGAATGAATTTCAAGACAGAATTCTTATTTTGAATCAAATCGAATACAATCACCTTGTATTGTGTGCGTGTGATAGAAATCATAAATATAAAACAAAGAATGAGAATCTCATTTCCTGGCTGGTGTGATGATCATCAGCCATCATCATCTTTTTATTTTTTTAGCCATTCTTTCATCATCAACCATCAGCCGTCATCATCATTATGACGGGACCGAAGCAAAGAAAAAAAGGTTTGCCTTATTCGTTGATTGCAAAGAGCCAAAAAAAATGGCTAAACTCGATTATCAAAAATCAGTAAAGAAAAGAAAAAAAAAATTAAATGGATTAAATATATTAATATTATATCCAAACAAGATCATCATACATCATCATCATCATCTTTATGGTTGATGATGAAAAAAAAACAACAAAAAATGAATCTTCATTATTTTTTTCCTCATATATTATATCTTAAGATGATGAATGAATAATCGTGGAATGAAATATTTGAAATTGTTGACTGAGATTGGGCGATCATGATCATCAAAATGTCTACTATATAGCCGGTAAATTAGCCAGCCGACCTGAAGCACGATCCTGATAATAATAATAATAATAAGATGATATATGATGAGAAAATAATATAATATAATACAACAAAGGAGGAGAAGTAAAAAAAAATTCAAGCTAAAGACATTTTGAAAATAATAAATAAAATTTAGTTCACAAACAACAAAATATTCTCGACAATTATTCATTAAGAATCCGAACGGATCATCATCATCGTTTTTGCAGTAAATCTTTGCTTTTTTCGTCATTTGAAGACATTTGCCATAAGTCAAATGTTTCATGTGTTTCTGTGTGTGTATGTCGGTATGTCATGTTTGTTCTATATTTGGAATATAATCTTTATTTATTTATTTATCATTATGCATGTTCAGTTTCAGGAAAAAAAATAATTTTTTTTTCTCTCTTCTTTATATTCAATTTGTATTCCAAAGTTTTTTTTTAGTTTGTTTGTTTGATGAATGCAAAAAAAAAAGAAAATTTCCAAAAATCATGTCTAACGTTTTTTTTCTACCATATGGAATCTCTCATTTGGATTGTGTGTTTATGTTTGAAAAATATATTTTCGAGCTTTATTTATTATTGATGGAATAAAAAAAAATTATTTATTTGCCTTCTGGTCTTTGTCTCGTCAGTCTCTTTGTTGTTGTTGTTGTTGTTGTTATATTCGGATCGACCGAAATCGAATGTTTTATTATTGATGGATTATGATGGACAGCTTAGACAGCATTTCAAATGTTTTTTTTTCAATTTTTTTTTCTGTCTCTAAATAGAAAAAATTCATCGTCCATTGTTTTCGATCTTTTCAAATCATGTAATGGAATGGATGGATGGTTTGATATTTCCCGTTTTTTTTCATTGCCATGCATGCTATAAGAATATAGATAGATTATATTAGCATGCTTGGCAATCATTTTTCTCCCCCAATCATGATGATGACGTTGATAAGCACAGAATGAATAGAGAAAATATTCGAAAAACGAAAAAAAAGAAAATATACTTCACCCCGACCATTCACGATCGGTCAACGGCTTGCCGAATCAACGAACCAACCAACAAGTTTGAATCGATGAATTCCGAAAACACATTCGCCCAGTATTTGTCAAGTTTTTTTCGTTTAAATTTCACCACCACCAATGTCGCTACTGTCGTCGATGTATTTTTAGGCAATTTTTTTGGCATAACACACCCACACCCTCTCATAGCAACAGGCTAAACAAATTACAAATTGCGCATGTTCGAAAAAAAAGAATAAATTTTTTCAAAAAAATGGGCGTCGACCCTTTCGATCGTTTTTCTCACCCTCTTTCTCTCTTACTCTTGGGGTCAATCAATTCTTTACCACTGATTTGTTGATTTCAAAAAAAATCATTCCTCCTCCTCGTCGTCGCCAAGTTAGCTTGCTGACTAACTCTTGTGCTATCTCTCTCTCTCCCATGCTTGAACTCAAGTCAAAACCGCGGCCAGAAACAACGAAAAAAAAACTAAACTTACAAAATCAAGCCAGTAATATAAACGTGAATAAGGGTAAAAAGATTGTTTTTAGCAAACACTCGAACTTTGTCTACAAAAAGCAGCCCTTCATCGTCAACGTTTTCACATTTATTATTCGTTTTCGGTTGTGATCGGTTGAATTTTTTTCTTCAAAATTTTCATTTTCTTACCCATACGTTTTTTCGTTTTGATCGGCGTGTTTTTTTGTTGCCTTGTTCTTATTTTTTCGTCCTTTGTTCAAACACGACGACATCAGAAATAAGACGAGAAAATCAACGATTAATTGAATTCAATAACGAAATTTCACTAATTTACATCCGTTTCGGTGAACGTGTTGGTGTTTTTGTGTGTGTGTGTTGAATTGAATTAAATTTTTCTTATTAAAATCATCTTAAAATATTATTTATCATAATGCGTGAAATTGTTCATATTCAAGCCGGTCAATGTGGTAATCAGATTGGTGCCAAGGTAAACTCTACTCCATTTCATCAATTTTTTTTTGTTCTTGTTTGCCAACGATTTTCAACCTGGTCGTATTTTTTCTGCTTTTTTTCTCTCTCGTTTTCGATTAGTTTTGGGAAGTAATTTCCGATGAACATGGCATAGATCCTACTGGTACCTATCACGGCGATAGCCCATTACAATTGGAACGTATCAATGTTTATTACAATGAAGCATCAGGTGGCAAATATGTTCCACGTGCCGTATTGCTTGATCTTGAACCGGGTACAATGGATTCTGTTCGTTCAGGTGTTTTCGGTACATTATTTCGACCGGATAATTTTATTTTTGGTCAAAGTGGTGCTGGTAATAATTGGGCCAAAGGCCATTATACTGAAGGTGCTGAATTGGTTGATACCGTTTTGGATGTCGTACGTAAAGAAGCCGAAGGCTGTGATTGTTTACAAGGCTTTCAATTAGCTCATTCATTGGGTGGTGGTACTGGTTCCGGTATGGGAACATTACTTATCTCGAAAATTCGTGAAGAATATCCGGATCGTATCATGAATACATTCAGTGTAATGCCTTCACCAAAAGTATCCGATACTGTTGTTGAACCATACAATGCAACGCTTTCTGTTCATCAATTGGTTGAGAATACTGATGAAACCTATTGTATCGATAATGAAGCCTTGTATGACATTTGTTTCCGTACATTAAAATTGACCACACCAACTTATGGTGACCTAAATCATTTGGTTTCGGTTACAATGTCTGGTGTCACTACTTGTCTTCGTTTCCCTGGCCAATTGAATGCTGATTTAAGAAAATTGGCCGTTAACATGGTACCGTTTCCACGATTGCATTTTTTTATGCCTGGATTTGCACCACTCACTTCACGTGGTTCACAACAATATCGAGCCCTTTCTGTACCCGAATTGACACAACAAATGTTTGATGCTAAAAATATGATGGCCGCATGTGATCCACGACATGGACGATATTTGACCGTTGCCACCATCTTCCGTGGACGTATGTCAATGAAAGAAGTGGATGAGCAAATGTTGAATGTTCAAAATAAGAATAGTTCATATTTTGTTGAATGGATTCCAAATAATGTTAAAACAGCCGTTTGCGATATTCCACCACGTGGATTAAAAATGGCCGCTACATTTATCGGTAATTCGACAGCAATTCAAGAACTTTTCAAACGTATATCGGAACAATTTACCGGTTAGTTTATTATCACTATATTCTCTTTGTATTTTTTTTAATAATTCTGTTCTCTCTTTTATTATAGCCATGTTCCGACGTAAAGCTTTCTTGCATTGGTACACTGGTGAAGGTATGGATGAAATGGAATTCACTGAAGCTGAATCCAATATGAACGATTTGGTTAACGAATATCAACAATATCAAGAAGCAACAGCTGAAGATGAAGAATTATTTGAAGAGGAACAGCCAGAAACTGCTTGAAAAAATTAAATTAACCGATAAATTTTTCAAAATGACTGACTTGTGAATTTTGACTAACATCATAACCATCATCAATAATGAGAAAAGCAGTATACCAAAAAAACAACAAAACATACCCATTTTCCACCTCACGCCTGTAACTTTGTTCGTTAAACGTTCAATCATACAATTTTTTACCACTTTTTTTATTCAATTTTTTTTACAAAAATAATTGCATTTACACAACCATCAATCAAATTAAAATAACATAATGATAATTTGTATAAAAGATATTCAGCCAAAAAAAAATCAATAATTTAACACTTTTATCTATATGATGACTTGAAACAATAAAATGATTTTAATTTTATATCCTATAAGTGACCAACCAAACACCAGATATCGTTGATTAAAAAAATAACATCCATTATGAAATGAAACGAATGAACCAAACAAAAAGATTCATTTCTTCATCTTTTAATAATTGGAAATAAATGAAAAAAAAATTCATAACTAATTTATCTACTCTAAAAATTTTTTTTACTCGTCATGAATTCGATTCATCATTCGAACGATGATATCATTGAATATAGGGTGTCTCGAAAGTGTTGTTGTTATGGTAAACACCAATTGAATGAATCAAAAATTTATTAATTATCATTATAATCAGTCAATTACATACTCGTAAAGTGAAAAAAAACATTAGATAAAAAATACATTAGTTACAGATGGATAATTGAAAAAAAACCCGAATAATTAATAACGGATGAGAATGGGGATGGGAAAAAGAAAATTCATAAGATGAACAGTAGGTAAAAAAAACATTAAACCAGACAAAAAAAAAGCCACCAAATTAAATTAATGAATCACACGAAGAAAACAAAAAAAAAACAGGCTGACCCTGTTTTTGAATGGAAGAAAACGAAAAACGAAAAAAATTTATAATTTTACATTTCGAAATAAAATGAATGAATGAATGAATGATTCATCTACTACAATCCATTATGATTTCCATTTTCAACATTCGAATGAGAAATAAAAAACGACGACAACGATTATGATGATGATAATGACAATGTATTGCACACACACGCAAACACACAAACACAGGAATGTAATTGGAAACGAAATAAAAATTATGAGAATTTTTTCCATCATTTTAATATTTGTTCAATTTTCGATTCTTAACATTATCACCATTATTAGTGATAACATTATTATTATTGCCAAATTGAAACCAATTTGATCGTGTCGATTTTTTATGCATTGTTGATTGTCGATTTTTATGATGATGATGATGATGATTATTATTATACAGTAAATTATTTGCATTATTATTATTGATTAGATGTTTTTCTTGATGAATATATGATGGTAGACTACCGGCACGATTATATCGATCAATTTCAAAACCTTTTATTGGTCCAAGCGGTATTTCGGCAATCACTGTATCCGGTTTTCGAGATATTTTCGGTGCATACGGTTTTCGTATATTATGATATAATTGTTTCGGTTTTTTCGGTTTAAGATGATTTTCATGTGCAAGTCGTGCACCTTTTTTATCCTGTTCAGTTACACGAAAACCTTGTAGTTCATCATCATGACAACGTTGTCGTTCCCTTTCGAATGCTTTAAGCCATACATCTTTATCTTCAGCAGATTTTGCCTGAAATAGATACCATTTTTGTTTCGGATGATAATAGAATTTAAAGGCATTTTTAGCCAACACATTAAAATGACCATCTTTGATGTTATCATCTAACGATATAATCGGATCAATATGATCAAGTTCGATACGTGTTTTAAATAGATAGGCACGTTTCTTCAATAAACGACTATCTTTTTTGGCCATAATCAATAGATGATCAAAAATAAATAGAGTCAATTCTTTTGACCAAGTTGTTCGTGTAATACGGGTAATTTCACCGGAATGTATCAATATGGATGATTTATCCAACAATGGCGGACCATCCCAATTTTCAAATGATTCTTGAAGTGATAATAATTTTTCCAATGATTCAAAACGTGATTTTCGTTCATTAACTAATTGTGCTACACGTTGCATACATTGATATGCTTCAGCAACGGCCATATAATCCGAATGTTCTGGTTTTGTATATTTAAGTAATTCAGCTAATTGTAATGGATATTTACAAATTTTCTGTATAGGTGTCAATAGAAATCCATCCAACGATATGTCAATCATATTCTGTAAAAGACGACAACCTTCAAAAAATATAACATATTTATGGTCAATATAGAGATCCTGTAGTTCACTAGTGGCTAATGGATGATTTTTACAAAAATCACTATAACAATCAAAACCATTTTCATTTTCAAGAAAACAATGGCCAATACAACTTGCTGCCAAATTTTTCATATCAACACAATGTTCTAATTGTTGAAGAAATTTTGATTGAAATTCATATAATTCTTCAATATTACCAAAAATCGTTGCAATACGTGTCGAATCAAACATATCATTACGATCACGACATGGTTTTAGATAACCATCGATAACATCTTTAAGATTTTTAACAAAATCTTTTTCAGTATTCAATATTTCAAGTACAACATTTGCACGAACTTGTTCGGCACTCATTAATTTTGATGTTGTTATATTTGTACGCATTGATATTTGTGATGTTGTCAATGATGTTGGTGACATATCGTTATTGTTGTCAACGCCGTTGTTATCGTAATTATCGCTATGATGATTATTATTAATCAATGATGATTGTTGGTCAGTAGCATTCTGTAATGATTCTTCAATCGTTTCTTCTTGGCTAACTTTTAACTAAGGAAATTGAATATGGAGAGAATAAAAACAAACATTAGTGAGTAAAAGATTTGATAATAATCGAATAAATTGAAATCATATAAAAATCTTTCAACAAATCGATTTAGAATCATAATACTACGACTTACACGAACATAGGAAGCTGGTATCCATCCGTGTCGAATTTCATCACATGGTGTTGCCGTGGTGTTTGATTTCGGTTGCGATGTTTTTGATGATAATGTTGTAGCCTTGATTGTTCCCCACCACCACTGTTTATGGCTAGTATCACTTACTTCGATCAAATCACCAGCATGAAAGGATAATTCTTCATTATCATTGCCTTGGTAATCAAAAATGGCTTCCGCGTAGATGACATTCTGAACACAGGCCACACACATACATGTGATAAATTGCAGAAAAACGACCGATAAACAATCAAACAAATAGATCCATGATAATAATTAGATATGGGAGCGACAAAATAATTGACATTATCAACATGATAATTATCAGATTAATTAAATTATTCAATATTATTCATTAACACACACTCACCCTTGTATGATTATCATCATCAATAATAATGTTGTTGTTCGCACCATTCATCGTTACCAAACTTTTGTCGGTCGTGGTAAATATTTCAGGATCTTCATTCGCATTCATTACCAATTTCATTCTTTCCATATCATCCAAATCATTATCATTGAATGGCTGTGTATGTGATCGTTTTAAACGGCCATGTTTACGGGAAATTTTACGCAATGATTTTCGATTGATTGACATAAATTGTCGGCGTTTTGATTCGCTTGGTGAATGTTTTCCATTCAATACATGATGTAAATATTTAAAATTTTCAATACTTTCCAAATCAATTTTATTCTGATTTATATCGATTTCACTAACATTATAATTATTCAATGGTGGTGATAATGATTTACGATTATTCGTTGGCTGATCATTGTTATTGATTTTATCATGTTTCGGTGAATTACCAGCTGATTTTGATGCTCGTAAGGAAAATTTTTTCTTAAATCTATCAATCATACCATTATGATGTTCGGGTTGTTCTTCTAGATGACCTAAACCGGATATATCATTTTTAGATAGATCATTTTCCGATCGATGTTTATCGGTTGATAATAACTGAAATGATTGCAAAGAGTCCAACTTATCACAACTAGATGACTTATTATTATAATTTTCATTATTCAAATTTTCAGCCGTTATCATTGATAACATGGAATTCTTCTGTGAATCGGCTAAGAAAAGTTGTCCAAGGAGATCATGAGCGTTAAATGTTTGATTTGATTCAACCACCGTCTGTTTTTTGTTTGTCATTTCAAGCGGTGGATATTGATCACAATTGAATAGGTCAACTTTTGAAAATAATACTTTTTGTGTATTGATTTGTTGCTGCTGTAGCTGCTGCTGTCCTAATTCGGATTCATCTTTTTTGGGCGTCGACGTTGAAATCTTTTTAGGCGTATTCGGACAACCATGATCTTCATCCAAAACGACAAATGCTTGCCGCTGATTGAATAATATTTTATTATCACCATCATTATTTGGATGATTTATGGTTTTAGTCGACTTAATATTGTCGACGACAACAAAATCGGATTCCTGGTCATGAACCTTTGAATCTAAAGAGGTTGCTATGGATGGAATATGATTGGATTCAAATGTTTTGGAATTAGATTCATTGTTGTCACGTTGAATTGGTATATATTTAACATTATTGGATTTTAATAAAACGGTTGATAACATTGCACCAGATGATGACGATGATAACGATGATGGCTGTAAATCTGATTGCATTCGAAGTAATGATGGCCGTTCATAATGATGATCTTTACATGATGAAAATTGACGAAGATTTTTTCGACGAAATTCATGATATTTTGCGTATAGATCAGAGCATGGATTATCATTATTGAAAGTATGATGAATATCATGAATGAAATGATCATGTTCAGTATAATGACCATTAAACAATGGTATCCGTGATACGATAGTCGATGATTCATTGCGAAAATATTTATCCGTAGTTAATGAAGTGGATGATGGTGGTGGCTGTATATTGCCATCATCATGATTATGATTATTAAGAACACTTTTTGTTAATGTTATACATGCTGCCGGTAATAATGGATAGATTGAATGTTCCTGAGATGAATCACGTGAAGATGATGATGAATGTATGGATTTCCATCGATTATTTGATCGATAGCGTTGATTATTTTCATTATTAATGAAAAATTTTTGTTCATCATGATTATCATCAACATCATCGTCGTCCAAATTCGATATAATTACATTTTTCTTTTTTGATTTATCACCTTTTTTACTACTTTTATTATTATTTTTACTATTTGAATTATTGACTAAATGTTCAATATTATTCGTAAATGATAAATCGGTTAAATTTGGTGATTTATAATTATTATTATTATTACGTTCCAATGATAAGGATGGTATCCTTAACTTCTGTTTACTATTATTTCTTTTATTTTGTTTAACATTTTTATTATTCGATGATGATGTTCCTAATTCGGCAAGCCGTAATAATCTATCACGATTATTTATTATTATTGTTTGTTGTTGTTGTTGTTGATTTGTCTCCAAAACATTTGTCGGTGATTTTATATGTGACATTGTTTTGATTTTGCTTCTGATTATAATAATGTGGTAATATGATCATCATCATCATCATCATCATCATGGATGAAACATTGAAAAGTATTGAATTTCAAAATCAAAATGTTTTAATGTACGATATGATGAACAACCGATGAATGATGAACAAACACACACTTTTTTGTTAAATTTCGGATGGATATTACAGAAAAAATTATTTATCAATGTGGAATGTTGTTTCATGTGTCTTGTCAACATCGAATTCATTCAAATGTGGCTGAGAAAAATGAGATGATGATGATGCACAACAATGATTATAATAGAACAAAACAGGATAATAATTGTTCAAGATTTATGTGTCTAGATGAGAAAAAATCTATCAAAAACAACGACAATAAAATGAAGAAAAAAAATTATGAATATGAAAATTATACATAAGATTATTATTGTTATTATCAAATCTTAAAATATTCACACAGCAAAATGATAATCATACTTACAATTATCGTTTTTTTTCTTTTGTTTGATGACACATGCTTCCGAAATAATTTACATGATCAATTATATAATGGACCATTCATAAGGGTTTTTCCATTGTTGTCGTTGTTGGAACGAAAAAAAAAATAAAAATAAAATAAAGGAGAGAATACATTGATTCATTTTGATTCATATATATGGCATAATGTACCAAATTCATCATTATATACAAATATAGAAAACATGAAATCTTATATATTACACATGGATTTTGTGGTGGTGTGAAGATTGTTGGATTGCAATGTTGCAATTTCTCAATTTCAACAAATCAAACATTTTTTTTTAAATACATTGATGAATAATAGTATAGTCCCTGAGAGAGAGAGAAAGAGAGAAAGAAAGAGAAAAAAAGTAGTAGTCAGAATGTAAATCCAAAATTAATAAATTTTTTTTTATGAATTGAAATTGCAATGGCATTGATGGTGATGATGATGATTCAAGATAATATGAACAACAAATAACACAAACACAAGGGATTCACAATAATCAAAAACAACAACAAAACATCATGCTGCTACGAAAATTTTCATTCATTGAATCTCATATAGAGTAGAGACGATAAAAAACAGCATATCTAGCATTTGTTAATATATTGGAAATGCAGTAGATAAAAACTGGATGCATGTATGGATAATTTGGTTACTGCTACTCGCAGATATTTTCTCGTGGAACACGCATGACATTCATGATGGACACACGCAAAAAATACATAAAACAGTGAATTCACTCTTTTTAAAACACTGGACACTGGAATTGAAACAAAAATTTTGGATCGATTGAATCAAATGTTCACATATCGAATTATTTAAACGATAATTAATACCTGTATTTATTGTGAACACCATCACAACCATACGAACAATGTACAAATGCTGATGATTGTATCCTTTATTGGATAAAATATTCAAAATTCGAATGTCTTGTCATTGTTCACAATTGATTGAGTCTGATCATCATCATCATCAATATCCTTTAGTACATTTGAACATAATAATAACGCCATTCGTCTTTTTGAATAGCTTTTTAAAAAGTTTCTATTTCTCTCTCTCTCTCTCTCTCTCTCTCTCTCTCTCTCTCTCTCTCTCTCTCTCTCTCTCTCTCTCTCTCTCTCTCTCTCTCTCTCTCTCTCTCTCTCTCTCTCTCTCTCTCTCTCTCTCTCTCTCTCTCTCTCTCTCTCTCTCTCTCTCTCTCTCTCTCTCTCTCTCTCTCTCTCTCTCTCTCTCTCTCTCTCTCTCTCTCTCTCTCTCTCTCTCTCTCTCTCTCTCTCTCTCTCTCTCTCTCTCTCTCGCTACATCATTAGCATTTGCCAATGATCATGATCATCATCATCATTATGACTATGACGATGATCATGTCATGTCAAATCAAGGTCCGTGCCATTGAATATGGAAACAAAGAACAAAAACAAACAAGGAAAAAATGATGACAATTAACAAATTTTTTTTTTCGTAGATTGAATGACTATAAAAATAAACATTTGGCTTCAGCCACATAATGATACAAAATGAGATGACAACAGAGATCAGAAAGAAAATCGTAATTCAAGGCATTTAGCCAACTTTTTTTCCTATATCAATTTGATAGCAGCAGACACATATTTATTGAAAATTGAACATTAAATTTTATAACAAAACAGAATCTAATTATTATTATATGTACAATGTACAGAGAAACAAAAAAAAAAACATTTTATCAATGATGATTATTATAACGGGAAATTAATTTTTCTTGCTCATCTTATTCGTTTGTTGCGATGATTTTTCCGCCAATTCTTGTTGATATTTTTCTATTAAATTTTGTTGTACATCATTACGCGTAGGTGAATAACGTGAATATTCCATCGTATATTCACCTTTACCTTGGGTAAGAGTTCGTAATTCGGTTGCAAAGCCAAACATATCATTCAATGGTACTTCAGAATTGGCAATAAAATAATTATCCACTTCATTGGTTGATTGTAATAGGCCATTACGTCGAGTAATCAAACCGATTAATTCGCCTTGATATTCGGCTGGTGCACTCACTTCGACATGCATGATCGGTTCCAACACCATCCATCTACCATCATCGAATGCTAAATGTTGAATTGTGAATAGATACGGAAATAAATTATTATCATCATCATCATCATAATCATAAAATCAGATTGTCATTATTAGGAAAAAATAAATAATGACAATTATTGAGGTCAATTATTTAGGAGAAAAAAATTACTATATGGTTAACGAACTTTGTTTCATTGCTCCTTGAGCGGCCAACTGGAAAGCGATATCATTTGAATCGACAACATGATGTTTACCATCCTGTAGTCGAAATCGAATACCAGTAATTTTATGTCCAATCAATGGGCCTTTTTCACACATTTCATCGAATCCTTTACGAATGGCCGGTACAAACCATCGTGGTACATTTGGTCCAGAAGTTTCATCCGAAAATACATTCTTCGTATTTTGTTCTATCGGCAATGGTTCTAGGACACCAATAACACAACCATATTGACCGGCACCACCAGATTGACGTTTATGAAGATAATTAAATTTAACCGGTCGAAGTAATGTTTCACGAAAAGCAACTTTTGGTTTTCCCAACACAACCGGGCAATTATATTCACGTTCCATTCGTTGTCCATAGATTTCTAAATGTAATTCCCCCATTCCTGAGACAATCATTTCTTTACTATCATTATTCCATTGACAACGAAATGTTGGATCTTCTTTCGTAAATCGTTGTATAGCTTTTGAGAATTGATCCATTGCATCTTTCGTCATAGTTTTTATTGACATCGATATTACCGGTTCAGGAACATGTATCGATTCCATTGATAGATTAGAATTTCTATCGGTTACAAATGAATCACCGGATGCACAATCTATACCGAATAATGCACAGATATCACCAGCATATGCTTCTTCAATATCTTCCATTTCATTAGCATTCATTCGTACTAATCGTGATGCTTTAACCTTTTTTTTCGTTCGTGAATTATAAATATGATCACCTTTACGTATACAGCCTTGATATACACGCATATAGGTTAATTGACCAAATTTTGTTGCATCCAATTTGAATGCTAAACCAATAAATACATTTTTGTCATCACGATCTGGTTTTATTTGAATTTTTTTATGGGCTTCCACTTGTTGTTGTTGTTGCTCATCTTCACCTTCTTTATGTATGAAGGCAAAATTCTTCACTTCTGATGGATCGGGTAGAAAATCAACAACACCTTCCAGCATTGTTTGTACTCCTTTGTTTTTCAGTGCACTTCCGGTAAATACAGGAACAAATTTGCGTTGTATACATTGACGTCGTATGGCAGCCTTTTTTGGAAAGAAAAAATAATGAACATTTTTGAATCAAATTATTTTTTTCAACAAACCATTAATTCATCATTTGTTGGTGTTCTTTCTTCTAGGTAAAGTTCACCGAGAAAATCATCAACATTTGATATGGCTTCAATTAGTTCTTGTCGTTTTTCTTTTGCTTCGGTTTCCATTTCTTTTGGTATACAATCATAACGAGTCTGTTCACCATTTGAACCTTCATAATAGATGGATTTCTGTTCGATTAAATCGACAATACCACGAAGATTTCCTTCCAATCCAATTGGTATATTCATGAATGCTGCATTAAAACCAATCGATTTTCGTATCTGATTAATCACGCGTATTGGATTAGCACCAGTACGGTCAAGTTTATTAATGAATGCAATACATGGTACTTTATAACGACTCATCTGTCTTGTAACCGTTAATGTTTGTGATTGAACACCACCAACACCACAAAGTACAAGTATAGCACCATCAAGTACTCGAAGAGCACGTTCCACTTCAACAGTGAAATCCACATGTCCCGGTGTATCAATAATATTAATATTGGCACCTTGCCAATTAACATATGTAGCAGCCGATTGAATCGTTATACCACGTTGTCGTTCTAATTCCATTGAATCCATTTTAGCACCAACATTATCTTTACCACGAACTTCGTGCATTGTATCGATACGGCCACAATAGTAAAGTATTCTTTCGGTTAACGTTGTTTTTCCACTATCAATATGTGCTGATATTCCAATATTACGAATTTTCTGTAGATCATTTTCAAATACAATACGATGTCTATACCGTGTCGGAATGATCAATTGTTCAATCTATCGAATTGAAAGTGGTTTAGGTGATTAAAAGTGGGGATAAAATTCATCTGATAAAAAACTTACCAGAAAATTATAACGAAATAATTTAAAAGCTGAATTTCGAATATTCATAATTATCAATTTTTTAATTTTTTAATGAAAAAATATCTTAATTTGAATAACCTAAAAAAATCTCGCCTAAAAACATGTGATCCGAAAAGTTTCCCGGTCATGAATTTCGAAAAAGTTTTCCATATGTTTTCGTATTGTCCAACGAATTTTAATCGGAATTTTTTCTTTTTTTGAAAAAATGAATCAAATAATTCCAATGACTCGATTTTTGCGACAAAATTTGTCAACAATAACAAGCTATAGAAGAATTATCTCAATGAATGGTAAGATAATGTTTATTAGTGGGAAAAATTTGTCAAAATTAAATTCAAACAAAATTTAGCTAACCAAATTCGATTCTGTTCACAAGACAAAAGAAATGATGATACGAAAACAAATCGAAAACAAATCGAACGTGAAAATCGTGATCGTCGAATTCCGGTCGAACTGGACACAAGCATTCGTTATATGAAAAGTGATGGTTAGTGAGTTTTTTTTTCATTTCAAAAATCCGGCTAGAAACTCAGCTTTTATTTTTCTCAATTCCAATCATCATATAGCATTCAAAGAAACATATCAAGACTATAAAATATGGGAATTATTTCGCCGTAATTTCAAAGGACAATTTTCACCGGCCGTACCACGTCTTAGTTGTGTGGGCGATGATGGGTTTGTAAAAACATCAAATCCGTGTGCTATATGTCGTGACCGTTATCTTGTCTTACATCATAAGGTTTGATAATGATTCTTATGAATAATAATGAAAAATATTCTAAAATCTTTTCAATTTCCATAATTTTTTTCTCGGTTTTTTTTTTGGTTTTCCATTTAACAACCATTATGATAATGATAGAATATTGAACTTTTGAGACAATTCATTAGTCCACATACCGGATATGTTTATTCAAATTCAATCCTTTGTTTATGTCATGAACAATATGAAAAATTATGCGTTGCTGTTACATTGGCTAAAAACTATGGTTATATCGATTTTGAAGTGCCTCATCGTCATTATGATTATCAATATCATTATAAATTATGAAAATAGTGAAGAAATTTTTTTTTTTTTGTTAACGATAACCATTTGATTTGATCCGTTAACCATATTGTTGATGTCGATGATCGAATGTGTGTATACCATTTACATAGCAACAACAAAAAATGAATGTAATATACAGTTTTTTTTTGGAAAAATAAAATCAATCAATCAATAGAAATCTATTTTTCCGATATATTATATATTTATTATTATTTATGATCGATAATCGATAATATTGATGAAAAAAAGGCAAATGTTTTTTCATTCGAATCTAAATATTGATGATGATCAATCTTGTGACACTAAACAACATCGATCATGTGACAAAATTATACACACATCATCATCATCATCATCAATATTTAGACGCAGAAATTACAATCCCATATTGCAATAACAACTATACTAGGAGGATTTTCAATACAAAAAGCGTATGTATTTATTTTCCAATCTATCATTTTTTTTTTTTTTTTTTTTTGTTGATTGAATGATTATGGACAAATTATTGTTGTTTTTTTTCATGACAATTGTATTTCAGGATTTTGTTTTATCGTCGAGGGTTTTTTTTTTGATCCAGGATTGATTTGTTTTTATCTTTATTGGCAACATCATATGTTGCGTAATTGACTGTCATGTTTTCTTCTTTTTTTTGAAAAACTGGCTGTAAATCATTTATTTTGCGATTGTAACAATGGATCGGTGGTAAAAATAAAATACATCCGATGATTCAACGATCATCATCATCATCATAAATCAATGATTTAATTATTTATGCTGTAGTTTGCATCCATGAAAGAAAATCCTTGGTTAAAAAAATCAATAATTTTGACTGAATTTATCATCATTTTCAAATATATAATAGAATAGAATGGCATAATATCAAGGTAACAAAAAAAAAGTCCTAGTGTTTATGAACAAGACAAAAATATTTCAAACGAAACGATTAAAGCACTTGCACTGCTAATGCGCTGTTCGAATGTATGTCCTCTTTTTTAAGGCCTTAACAACAACAGCATGGCTCCACCTTTTTTTTTTACCCGAACCACCTCGCCTATACATTTTTCTATATATATTTTTAAAATGAATGTGTGCAAACGTGACAAAATGTAGTTTTTTTTTCTATATGTACTGCATATCACACACACAAAAAAACGACTAAAAGTCGTTGCTCACTCGCTCATTGCTATTTCCATTGTTTTCATCATTTCCATCGACATCGTCATCGTTTATATCCTTGTATCTTAAGCATCCTTTGTGTTTTTTTTTTTTTTTTTTTTTTGATAGAAAAAACGTCGTCATTTCAATTTCAAAAAAAAGATAAAAATATAAATTCAACGATGATTTTCATGTACACACACCTACAATATACCTAACTAAATTAAAACATTTATTAATGTATTATAATTATTCACTTTTGTTTTTTGGATTATTAAAATTATAATTTCAAAATATTACATCATCATCATCATTTCTTGTGATTCGATAAATAATCGCAGATTACATACACAATTAACAACAAAGATTCAACATCAACGACTAAAAAGTTTTAGTTTTTTGTGTTTGTGTTTGTGTGTGTGTGTGTGTTTTAAATCACATCACATCATTACGTTTTATTGATTTTTGGAATTGTAAATATTTTGCATATAAAATATAATAGAGTATAAAAATAATCGAACGCTATTCCAAAGCGTTTAATTTTTCCATTTCATTTTATTCGATCTCCAGATCGGCCAATCTTATTCTTTGCATCCGTTTTTTCATTGAAATCCTTCGACGTTAAAGAGGATATAATCCTTTTTTTCTATTTATACCTATACACACGATAATTGATTTTTCTATAAATTTGAAGCCAATATTCGCTAAATTATTCAAGAGCATTAAGACACACATATTCCAATTTAAATATTTGACGGATTTGTGTTTGTTGTTGGTGTTTTTGACACACACATCCACTAAAATTGGTCGCCAATTTTATAAGAAAACCAAACCGCCGTTTGTCTCAATCAATAATCGAATTATTTGTAAGCAAAAAAAAAATTTAATTTTTTTCTGACCTAATTTTTGTTCAATTTTTCTTTTCAAACAACAAAAAACAATGCATTCAACAATACATTATAGTTATATAATATCGATGCATTGTGGACGACATATGTTTCAATCGACAACGACGACAATTGTAAGAAATTCATCAACATCATCATTAGTATCAGGAACAAATAACTTGGCTACATTGAAAAGAATAAAAGAGAAAATGATTCGTATATCAAGACAACAACCAACGGCGGCAGCCCATCATCATACGATGCGTTCACCACAAAAATCATCACCACCGTTGAACAATGGCACTATGGATCAATATGTCCATCATCATCATAATGGACATCAGAATAATCGATTTCGTAATAAAAAACATGATTCTATGCAACAATCCAACAATGTTAATAATAACAATAATCATAAAGCTAATAATAATAATCATCATGTAAAATTTCGTTCTTCACCACATCATCATCATCAACATAATCAAAATCATCATGCCAAGTCCTTGATGATAAATAGAACTTCACCATTGAAAGAGATACAGGCATCAAATTCGAATGTAAAAAAATTCTATGATTCATTGAATGTCGATAGTTTTCATCAACAACATAATCATAATCATCATTCATTGATTGATAATAATAAAAATGCTTCTACATCAACAATGACAATGAAAACGGAAATGATGAAAAATCTATTTGCTGGTTCGAAATCCTATGTGACACCATCGCCTTCGGATTTGCCTAAACCACCACAGAATTGGATGACAATTGTTATGAATAATAATAATAATAACAATAAGGAATTGAATGATGGGACCATTAACAATGTTGTTATTGATGATGATAAGAATGATGATCGTAAATCACCTATTAGCAAACAACAATTAGCATCGACGACAAAAACATCCATTAAATTCGAAGATTTAATTCGATTGAAAACAGTTGATACAACAACAGTACATTCGATTGCTGGAAATGGTGTTAAATGTGGTGATTCAAAGAAGGAAACGAAATCTAAACAACAACAACAAAAACAGCCAACAAATCCAAAAATAATGGCCATATTCAAACAACAGCAGCAACCGATAACGGCACTGGCCAATACTAGATTAATCAAACAATATTGATCAAAATATCAATTATTGATCCCTATTTTATTCACAAAAATCCATCTGTTTTTGATGCATGGATGTGTGTAGTATCTAATTTATACTGGTGTATATAGAGATCAATTGTTGACTGTAAAAAAGCTATTCGTTTTCTTTGTTTAATTTGTTTTTGGCATTTCGTTTTTCACATCCAAAATCATCACTTATGTTTCGACGACAACAAAATCACGCATCAAGAATTATGAATTTTGTCAAGAAATTTGCTCTTTTTCCGTTTTTTTTTTTTTGGTTTTTTTCCATACGTGTAAATAATGTTATCCATCATTATCATCAAGATTAATTTGCAACAATTTGAAAGAGATTGAGAATATTTATTCTCATTATTCATACATTATTTGGTCAATCAATCAATCATTTAATGAGAATTTATTGCGACAAGCAAAATTTGTTTTTATGATGATTGAACCATCACTTGAAAAAAATCTATTTTAAAGATATGTATTCAATCTTTATGATAATTGCTAAATGAAGATATATAAAATATAATGAATTTCAAAAAACCCACCAACTAATATAATGTAATCATAATTATATATGACCAAAATTTGCATCATCAACAACAACTATAACAAAAACACACACACACTTTGTAAATTTTTTTTTTGTTTCTCAAAGAAAAGATAAAAGAAAAAAGCCAGCCACATAAAATTGTCATTAATTTTGTTTTGTTTGAATTGAAACTTGACATTTGATTATTGAAATCAATTCGAAAGCAACTCATCAAGATACCATTCCACAGTCAAACAAACATAACAACAACGATTTTTTTTTTTTTTGATTATTTTATTTTTTCTTTTGTTTCTTATGATATCATCAAAAAATTTTAAGCAAATTATTTTTCATTTTTAAATTTTTCGACTTTAAATAGATACTCACACACATACACACACACATTTTATACACAATAATGATTCGCTTTCAATAGATATGATCTTGATCAAAATGTATGAATCATTTGGCTTATGATAAATTTGAACATTGTTGTTTAAAAAAAACAACTTTTTCTGGCTTTTTTCTTACTTTTTTACAACATACATCTTTATCTCTATAAACACACACACACACACACTTTGGTTATCCAACAACAACAATTGGTATTTGTGTTTATGTCATTTTCATTTCAGAAAAAAAACAATCGAACGTTAAACATATGTTTTTTTCCTTTTTTGTTGTGAATCATAGATGTGCAACGAACCTATAATTAATTATGAGAAAATGTTCTATCATTGTTGTTACACAACCACACACACACACACACACCTACAAGACACACCTATCTCTTTTCTCTTTTTGTTCTTGTTTCATTCTTATTATTTGAATTTTTTTTTTATTGTTTATTTTGTAATCTAATGGTGTGTTTGTGATTGTTTACGATTTTCACACTATTAATTTCATCTCTCTGTTTCTTCGTGTATCAATCATCAATCATTTAATTCAAACTTCTTCAAAAAAAAATTGTGTAGACATTTATATTGAAGTGTTGACAGCTGCCACCGTTTGAACATCGAAATGACCAAATGAAGATTGAATAAAAAAACATCAGTTATAATCAGTTAAATATGAAGAAGATGAAACAATCTGGCTACCATACACAAACACCATCAGATTATACAAGAAAATTGAATCCGAACTTCCTTTTATCCAATGAATATCGTTCATTTTTATTCATCAGTTTAAACAACAACAAACTCCTTCATTTGGCAAATTCACCTGTAGATAATAATAATTTTATTTTTCACTATCAACATAATTTTAAAAAATGTAGAAACAATATTATCTGGTTTATCAACATTTTTCCATAAAAGAAATGAAGAAGAAACAATCAACTACAACAAACAATTTGTAGCTACATTACGTATTGAACGTGTCAGATAATGATGAAACATTGTTAGTTCTATTAAGAAAATCGAAAAATTCTGACCAATTTGAACTACAACATCAAGCAAATCTTTGAAATTCTATCATTCTCTCTCTCATCTGTTTATTTGTGGTGTTCAAACTGTGATTCTCCTATACTTTTATTCTCTAATGAAATAAAAATTGAAACTCACAGACACACCCACACAAAAATATAGATACATTTGTTACAAAACCACAAACACCTAACTCCAATGTTTTTTTTCTGTAATTTCAGTGCCCATTCACATACTAGTTATGTGTGATCTTTCTTATTTTCCCTTCATTTCCTCTTTGTTTTTTCCCTCTTTTTCTCCCCAATTTCCTTTCCCAAAATTCCTTCCCCTGGCCCTTTGGGCCTTCAATTGGTAAAGAAAAAGAGCAATTTGAAAGCAAATCATCAGAATAAGCATCTGATAATATAAATGAAATAAAGCCTGAATGGCCATTTATCAATTTTTTTACTATTCTTAACCATTTTTCCCAATTACAGATCTCGAAATGACTGGAAAAATTTTCTTGGAACCAAACACATTGTGTCGTGTAACGGTGGATCTCTTGAAAGTATTAACAAAGTAAATTTTTTAAAATGATTTTTTTTCTAAATATATTTTCAACCATTCGTAAAGGAAATAATAAATTATATATTTTCACAGGGTTTAAAATTATTATTTTTTTCAAAAATAAAATCTAGAATTTTTTCTTTTTTCATAAATCATCAATGATGATGATGGCGTTTGTTTTTGTTGTGTTGATATATAATAAATATTTTTCAAATTGATTCAAATGTGTGATGCATTTGTTTGTTTGTGTTCATGTGGGTGTCAAACTAAATCGAGAATAAAGGAAGATTTTTCAAAATATAATTTTTCATTGATAAAATGAAAACGAATTTTGTGGAAATAAATGGAAAAAAATATAGAAATAAAATTCCAAATATAACAGGCTAACAGTGAAGAAAGAAAGAAAGAAAATACAACAACAGATTATTCGGGTTATCTTCATTATCATATTGATATTTTTCTCAAAAGAAGATGCTGTATATTTATGTGGGTGTGTATTCATTGTTTTTGTTATCGTTTTTTCAAAAATTTATTTCAATGAATTTAAATATTTATGTGTTCATGTTTGTGTGTAAAGGTGTTGATGATTCTCATCAAAAAGAAAAAGGGAGTGATACATAGATATATGAGTGAATTTCAAATCATTTGTTATTAGTTTTTATCATAATTCAATAATTTATAATCATCATAATTTCATTTTCTTATTATTATTTTAATTATTCATAATGAGGAGGTGGTTCAGTAGGTTGTGGCTGTGGCCGTAAAATTTTCCTACGGCCACCATTAGGTGATACAACTAGATTTCCATGGCTAACTACAGAACCACCAGTTACTGTTGAATGCAAGCTCGAATGCCGTATACCAGTTGAATGATGAACAATTGCTGGTGATGATCTCACTTTGTTTACTTTGTTCAATCGGTGATTTACATTATTCATTGCCGTTGAAGATGGTAGTACAGGTGATGTACCAAGAAATGAAGCTGTTCCAACACCTGTCCCATTGGTTGTTGGCTGCATCAAAAGTGGCATTGGTTTTTGTCGTTGTTGACTATTAATCTCATTCGATTCATTATTTCTGCTGCCATTTGATGAAATTGGAGGTACAGGAGGATTAGGAGCAGTATTGTGACCATTATTATTCACGGATATTATCGTTTCAATTTTCATTTTGTTATCATTTTTATGACCATTTTGATCGCTTGTTTTCATAACATTGTCATCAGAGTGCTGTTGAATAGAAATTATATGCGGTTGTTGATTAGATTCTTGTTGGTTGCTGGAATTGGCTGTTTGTAATTGTTGTTGAGCCATCTGCAATGGTTGTTGGCTCGTGTTGTTAATTTTGTTTATCATCGATGATTCATTATTAATGGATTGTCCTGATTCTGTAGTCCGACAAATTTCTTCGACAGAAGATTGTATCGATGGAGGTGTAGATTTAGACCGGATAAATTGTTCAGGCTGCAAATTGGCCACTGAAGATGACAGGAAAGTAAATATCAATTCCTGTACAAATATACTTCGATCAGCATTAAGTGACTCAACTTTCTTTGAATCAGTTTCCGACGCCAAGGATGATGAAAATAAAGCACTGTTTTAAATAAAAGTAATATAATAATAAAATTGACATAATGAATAAAAACTTACGAATTTAGAAGAAAATTTGTGTTCACTGAAGACGATGAATTGGCTGCAGGATTGAACGAAGTGTTTGTTGTCAAAGGACTAGGTACAGCTGAATCCAATAATACATAAGGCAATGATTGATTCGAATGGATGGCCAACGATGATGGATCACTATTGCCACCAGTTGAAGATGCTAACGTTGAAAAATGTGTCGGTGGCATCTGTCGTCGTTGACGAAACATTCGTTGCAATGATGTTCGATCATAATGACGTTCGAAAGGAAAATGATTCTGTCCAGATGATGAAGACGATGATGATGCAGCTGAATTCACTCGTCGAACATCCGATAATTGTGATAGAAGCTGAGCGATTGGATCCAATGCATCGTTTCTATTACTAAGGTTAACACCCAATGTTTGTACTGAACTACCGTTTCCACCACCAGAAGGTGTAGAATGGAATAACTGAGTATTCCTCCTATTCCGATTGCTAGCCATCCGTACATGACGCTGTCTGGTTCGAACAGTTTGAGGCTCTTCGTATTTGGATTAATCGATAATAAAAATGAAAAGAAAAAACGATGAAATTAAGGAAAATAAAGATTTTTTTTGGCTTGTCTACAAGATAAAATATGATCAAATTTAAAATTATTAAGTTAAAAGGATATCAATTCACGATTTTGATTATTATTATTTGTACGATGTTCCAGATTAAGATGACTAAGAAAATCATCGGTCACTTGATTCGGTTCACCATTCGGCAATGTGGCACAAATTGGGCAGACCTTGACATATGAAAAAATTGAGATAATTAATAATAATCGATTAATGAAACAAAACAAAACATACCACTTGGATTGAATTATCACTATGAATAATATTTACATGTTCATAAAGTGTTGCATTAGTAAAGCCTAATCGGCCACAAATTGGACATGTAAATGAATATGGTTGATCATTGGTTAGATTTTCGCCGGCGAAAAATAAATCTATAATAAAGCAAATTAATAAATAGAGCAATAAAAAAAAACACCATTGGATCAAAAAAATAACAAAAATTCCATACCTAAATCACTTCGGGTAAGAATACATTGCATTGGATGATTACTATTATGACTTCCAAATGATGTACGTGTTTCATAACAAGATGAACAAAGATCATAATCCAAACAGATTAAACATTTATATCGTTTTCCTCGAAAATTCTGTTTAAGGCACGTATCACAAGTAACGCCTAATTATTATGCAATTGTAAATAAATAAATGAAGAGATTAAACATTTATTAAATTTCTAAAAAAAATTGTAAGAAAAAAATCTACAAACCTTGATGATGAGACATTGTTATTTCTATCGATTGGTTGGTTATCGTATTATTAATCAAAAATTATAATTCTATTATATATCTTCTTTTCTTGTCGCACAAAATACAAAACAAAAATCACATTTATGTTTTCGTCGTTGTGTTAATGTTCACTATATTTTAAATTTTTTTTTTTTTTGGTTTTCAAAAACAAAAAAAAAACGAAAGAATATATGTAGAAATTATATATGAAAAAGGAATTGAATAACAGACAAAGGGTAAACAATAAAATGAATGTAAAATTGAAATTAAAGAAAAATGATGATACAGAAATGAATTTTTGAATACAATCTTTTTCCTATGCATGAAATAAAATGCAACAACAAAAAATTAGCTATTTTTTCTTTGATTCACAATTAATAAATACTTACTGTATTGTATTTTGTTTGAAATAAATTTTCTTAATTGATTAGTGTTTTCTTGTCAAAAAAATGGGCAGTGAAATAAAAATTGATTGTTGTATGTGGGGGCAAGGGGAGAGACACAAAATTCAAGAATTTAAAGAAACAAAATTCTATAAGATAAAATTTGAAGATATAAACTCACAAACACAATGAATAACAAAATCAAACATCGATCGATCGAGTTTTTTTAATTATTTAAATGTGATTCACAAAAAAATGATGTGATTGTTTGTTTGTTATCGTTTTCATTCGCTCACTCACTTACTCACTCACTCATTCATTCATTTATTCACTCAATATGTGTGCTGTATGTGGAAGAAAAAAAAAGACGAACATAAAATTTCAGTTCTATGAAGAAAAAAAAAAGTCAAATCATTTCATTTGATTTCATTTAAAAAAAAAATATACAACATACACTCATACAAATAATACCGCCACGGCAAACACATATGTAAACCATAAGGAGATGAAACTTATGTGATGATCATCATAATTATCATCATTTACGGTATAAGAAATTTCAATTGAATTTAATACGCGTATATTATTATTACACGCTTTTAATGAATGTGTATGTTTTTTTTACCGATGTTTGTTTTGTGTGTGTGTGTTATATGCTACTCATCAAACATATTTTTACTTAATAAAATAGCAACAATTTTTTTCTTCAAACAAAAAACTTTCTCTTTCGTTGTGTGTTCATCACAAAAAAAACAACAATATCCAAATCGTTCAATTATAACGATGTAAAATACAAAACACACACTATAGAAGAAACTTACAAGAATAACGATGATGATGATGATGAAAAATGATGGTAAAAAAGATGGAGCAAATGAAAAACGCAACACCAAATTAAAAGAAAAAAATCCAATCGACGACGACGACAACAACACAACACACACAGTGTGTGGGATTTTTGAGAAAAGCAGTGGCTCTTTTTTTCTTTGCTTGCATTCATGCGCTTCTAACATTCGATTGTGTTCGACGTTCATAAATGACGTGATGAGATTTTTTTTTTTTTTTTTTGCTGTTGGATTAATGGATTTTAAATTTTTATAAATAAATTTCATTTTTTTTCCATTGAAATCTAGAAATGAAAAAATTCTTGATCAAAATATTGTTTGACCCTGTTTAATTTTTTGTCCAATTAAACATTTTACTTGTTGTTTGTTGATTACATGAAAATATGTTACACTTGTTGTTATCATCATTTTTTTTAAATATTATATGATTTAAAATGAATGTCAAGTAAATATATTTAATGATTATCATGATCAATTTCATATAATAATCATAACATTGTCGTTGAATAGAATCAATAATCACAGAAAAACCGGTTGATTTTTTCCCCTAATTTTGAAAAAAAAAACATTTCTGCAACATTCATTTCGTTTTGATAATCGTGATTTTTTTAAGACAAATTGAAGAAGAAAAAATATTCAAGATCAAATCAGCATCATCATTAAACGCATGAGCATACAATTGTATGATCGATAATAAAGCAAGTATTAAAAAAGAGAAAAAAATCTGGCCATCACATTTTTATTCGATGCATACGCATAAAATCGTATATATACGACAATATCAATAATATCTTCATCGTTGTCGTTGTTATTTGCTATATGAATTTTTTTTTTATTTGTTTAATCAACAAAATCTATATATATATTTGATTTGAATTGATCATTTGACATTTATTAACATCGAAATAATCATCATTTATCATGGCAACTACTGTTCAACGTCGTGTACTTGTTTATGGTGGTAAAGGTGCCTTAGGTTCTGTTTGTGTGGAATTTTTTCGTAAACAAAATTGGTGGGTCAGTTCAATCGATCTACATGAAAATGATCAAGCCGATTCGAATATTTTAATTAATGCCAATTCAACATCATTAGTTGATCAGGAAACGGATGTTATACAACATTTGACCAAAATATTGGGTGATGATAAATTGGATGCAATTATTTGTGTTGCCGGTGGTTGGGCTGGTGGTAGTGCCAAAAACAAAGATTTTATCAAAAATTCCGAATTAATGATACGACAAAGTGTTTGGAGTTCATTAATGGCATCACGATTGGCATCGAAATTTCTTAAAGATGATGGTTTACTTACATTAACCGGTGCTAAAGCTGCTTTAGAACCGACACCAGGTGAATAATATTTTATTTGACAATAGAAATATAACATGATTAAATAAATAAAAAATAATTTATTCATCTATTGATAGGAATGATCGGTTATGGTATGGCTAAATCGGCTGTACATCATCTTGTGTCAAGTTTAGCACAGGAAAAAGGTGGCCTTCCTGTCAACAGTTCAGTGTTGGCCATATTACCAGTTACATTGGATACACCGATGAATCGAAAATTTATGCCAAATGCTGATTTCAGTGAATGGACACCATTAACATTTGTCGCTGATTTATTTGTTAAATGGACAACATGTCCACAGGAACGACCAAAATCTGGTTCATTGGTACAATTATTGACTGAAAAAGGAATTACTACCATTAAACTTGCTTAAATGATGTTGTTGACGATGATGATGATGATTGTGAAATTGTCGATGAAGATATATTCATGAAAAGCTAGCATATTTTCGCCACGATGATTTCTTTGTTGATTCCAATTTTTCTTTCAATAATATTTCTGCTATAAATTCTTTTAGCTCACGATATGATCTATCATTACGATCTTTCGGTTTACATATACTGAAATGATTTTCAGGCAATAGTATAAATTTTCCGATTCCAGGATTAGCTGATTCTTCTGGGACTAATTTTTTTCCAAACAATTAACATATCCAGCAAATCACACAAACAAAACGTGAATGTAACAGAAAAATTACAAATAAAAATCAAAATGTTTTTTTTCCATTTACAATAATTACCGAGTAATGCACGCCATTCAATTGGATTCTTTAATAATGTACATTTTTTTGTTTCACCAAAACTAAGCAAATCAATTTGTCGATCACGTACTAATCGTATGAATTCATCATTTAATTGAAGTAATTGTGGTGAATCTGGAACGATAATTTTAATTAGCGATTGATATTATTGGTAATGAAATGTGATCATATCATCATATGTCGCGTTACCTTTTTGTAATTCTAAAACATGATTCGATGGATAAATGATACGTTGAATATTTTGTGACCAAACGGCCATTTCTGAACCACGATGTGGAACTGAATAGAATACGATTCCTTTTGTTTGCCGAAGGAATGGATGATTATCCGATATATCTGAATGACAATAAGTTAGCATATGTTTAACGAATAATCCACCCATTGAATGTGTTACCCAAATTATCGGTTTCGATCCAATACCAGCTTCACGTAGTTCTTTAATTAATTGAACACTACGATCTTTGATTGTAAATTCATCACTCGAACAATTAATATTCCAACTACTTAGAAATGAATCATAATGTACGGCAATAATACGACAATTATGAAAATCTTGTGCCAACCATGATCTGGGCCATAATTCTGTATAATCAGATGAATTTTTAGCCAAATCTGATTGTCGCCATGTACGTAATACACCACCTTTTAATCCATGTATGAAAACAACATCATATTCAAGACGTAATGTATCAATTTCATGTAATGGCCATAATAAATAGGTTGATGGATGTAATGATTCATTCGTTTTCATTGTCATCGACATATTATACAATGTTTTTCCAGCTTCAAGTTTAAGATGCCAATCAGATGATCGCAACCATTCGGCCAATATACCAATCCAACCGGTATGATAGAAATGCGTATGAATACTTTTGTACACACTTAAAGCTGATATAATGGTCGATATCCATCGGATACTATCACGATCTGTAAATAATTGAAGAAATTTTAACAAAGCAATCAATAGACCATTATTGATCAAACAGGTGGCCAAATTTTCATTACTCATGATATTCTGCAATAATGTTTGAAAATAAAGATTTTTATATCGTTTCATTTGAATATAATTGAGATCATCGGATTTCTGACGGTGATTAGTAGTACTATATTCATGATAGAATGAAAAATCCGTTAAAGGATTATTATGTTCAAATAATACCAATGTTTGCCTTGTTAGATAATTTGCACATTCAGATTGATAATTTGTTTCCAATGTACAACGTAATAAATGTACCATCAATTCATGTAAAGATTCAAAATGTTGAATTTGACCATTAATTTTTATGATAATTTTATCTAACAACAATGGACGACGAAATTGTTTTAAATCAATTTTATCAATAGTTCTTGCTGCGCGTAAACTTTGATTATAATCATTTGTTTGTGCTAATTTTAAACAATCGAGTTCTTGACCAAATTAAAATGAAAAAACATTAATTCCATGGTCATTATCATCGAAATCATTATTAGCATTACCATTTTTAACTTTTATCAGGAATTCCCATTTGGGAAACCAATTTTCCATTGTTTTACTGAAATCAACACTATCGTCAACTTTATCAGCTTCACCAAAATTGTTATTATTGTATTGGCTAAAAATTTCCGGTAAATCAATGTATTCATCTGGTGGTGATGTGGGCGTCGTTGTCGAACGATTGGTTTTTAGGTATACAAAACCACTACATTTTGAATGGATGATGAAAATCAATTTGATTATAAACAATTTTTATTGCAAAAAAAAACAAATTACCCACAGATTGATGAAACACTGGCCGAAATAAGAATGATATATTTACTCATTTCTGAACAAAAAAATATTTTAGATAAAATCCTTTAAAATTTATTAGAATTCATTAATTTTGATCACAGATCGTTAATCAATCAATCACAATAAATATATCAAAATTTGAGAGACATTGGAAAAAATAAGAACATTTAATGTTTGTCACGTGATAATTTTGTTTTTTTTTTTTTTTTTTTTTTTGGTTACCCAAAAAGACAAAACAAAAACATTGACAGTAACTCCCTCTTGTATATGGTGTTGACACCATTATTATCCCAAAAAAAAAACTATCAACAACAACATTGAATTCTTCGCAGTTGTTTATATCATTCGAAATTAATTATAATTTTTTTAAATACGCATGTTGTTTTAGAAGCCGATTCTATATATCATCATCATCTTGATCATCAAGAATCGATCCTAATTCGTGTTTTATTTGTGTTTGTGTTACATTTCTAATTATTTGCTTAGTTAATAATATCTATATGTTGAGAGATTTTTGTATTTGGTTAATTATGAACACACACTATACATACACAGAAAAGAAAGTGCGCGAGTACTCGCGATTTTGGCGAGTATTTCGGCTATTTTTTGGTGACTATTTGAGTGTATATAGCCGAACAATCGAAATTTTGCGAGTACTCGCATTTTTCGCGAGTACTCCGACTATATCCACACAAAAAGTCGCTAAAAAATAGCCGAATACTCGCAAAAATCGCGAGTACTCACAAAGTTTCGATTGTTTGGCTACATACACTCAATTAGTCCAGCAAAAAAAAGTGTAAATAGCCTGTTTACACGCAAAAGTCGCGAGTACTCGCGGTAATCGTGTGTAAACAAAAGTTTTCGATTGTTTAATTTGATTTCGATGTTTAACATTTTAATTTTTGTTTGGATACGGAATTATTTCGAATCATAAACTAATGGATTAGAATTATGTCGATAAAAATGGTAATTTGGTACAAAACGATCCAACTATTCCAATTCAAAAAGGTCTTCAATGTGATGGAAAAAAGATTTCACATTTAATTTTTCTGTAAGTTGAATATGATATTTTCGTGCAGACATTTATGTTAATAATAATGTTGAATTTTATTTTATTTTAGTATTACGAAGGAAATCTTATAAATTCAAATGGCACATTTGTGCCGGATAATTATGAATTCCCGGTATTTGATGATGACTTAAACGTATTTTTGCTGAATCCGAATTCGATTGCCAGCTTTAAGATATTGAATTCAATTATTCTTTCGATTATCAGATCAATCGTTAAACATATTTGCGGAACAAGTAACGACTGCTTGTATATGACAAGCATTCCTAAAAATACGATGCTCATCATTTTAAATAAAATAGACGCCAATTACCCAATTTTACCCAAAAAATATAATGAACTAAATTGTGATGCAAAAAAATGGAATTTGTATTTCATGTATTTTTTCAGAAATTTTTATGGTACAAATATAAAAATATCAAACGGTCTAATGACTAAAAAAAGAAAGACAAATGAAAAAGAATCCTTTATAAATTAAATTGTATTTTTATAAGTCAATTATAAATAAAATGGTTACATTGTTTGAGCTTAATCGTTCATGACTATCATGATTAAGATAGAACAAGAAAAAGCGATGAGTGTCATACGATATTTTGTCCGAGGTCGACTATAAATTTATTTAATTCTAAGGAAGGACAAAGTGATAACTCTTGGTCATCTGTTGATCAATTCTGTTGTTTTTGCTTTTTGTTTTTAAAACACTCAGAATTCAAAATAAAGAAAATGACAAATTTCCAAACTAACACGACCTGTTCAGAATCGAGAAAATGACAAATTTCCAAACTAACACGACCAGTTCAGAATCGAGAAAATGGCGAATCCAATCTAACACGACCAGTTCAGAATTCAAAATTCAAAATCGAGAAAATAGCAAGTCCAACCTAACACGACCAGTTCAGAATCGAGAAAATGACAAGTCCAACCTAACACGACCAGTTCAGAATTGGTTGGCGATGCTTTATTGATTACTTTCCCAATGATTGTAGTGGTTTCGATTTGCTCATCGCTGTCCACAGTGATATTATGGTCCCACACCACGGCATTTTCTTTTGTCACTTCATCTTGTTCGTTTATTACTGCTGCTGGTGATTTGTCATTTTCACAATTCTAAACTGGTCGTGTATGTTTGGACATTTGCCATTTTCTCAATTTTGAATTCTGAACTGGTCGTGTTAGTTTGGGAATTTGTCATTTTCTTGATTTTGAATTCTGAACTGTTCGTGTTAGGTTGGATTTGTCATTTTCTCGATTGTCACTGGATAGATTTCAACATCACACATATAATTCAACTTTGATTCAATTTTGTTGGTCATTATTTCGGTCTCATAAAAACCAAACATTTTTCAGAATCGATATATTTGTTTTCACTGGGTACAATCTCATTCTCATTCATTTCATTATATCTTTTGAAAAATATCATGATCATGATTTATAATATAAGATGGATAATGAGTGAAGATGGCAAAGTTACTAAAAAATTTTTCCATCTGTATATGGTCGTAAAATAATTGTTATTGATCTACATTTTGTGTTCACTCAGTTTTTATCGGGACATGGAAAATTCAATGTTTACCTGCATTGGCTAAATTGGCTATCGTTATAAGACGTCTTGTTTTTGTGGTAATACTGCTCACAGTTCTATTCATCTGATTTGTTTATTTGTGCGGAACGAACTTTAATTGAAAATCAATGTGATGTAAATCTACATGAAGAGAATTGATGTATTTGGCTATAATTCTTCAAATATGATTTTATATGAATTTATAATTTATTTTTTTCCCTATCTTCGAGGTATAGGGGTTTTTGTTGAATAAATAAATATTGATAAATAGTTCGACTTTGAATGAAATAACTGTCCATCAATCAATTAATCCTGACAAATTGACACCAATTTATCAAACAGTGGCGAAAATTCTTTTGCTCAAATCACTAATCATCAACATGTGATAAAGAACAATTTTTACGTTCCATTGAAATTACATAATTTTTTTCATCAATTATGCATCTGATATGATAATATCTATCATATCATGAGTGGATTTTTTTATTCATTTTTCATGCTAAGTCTACGGCAAAAATAATGCATTCATTTTGCCGCCAAAAATTTCAACTCAAAGTACAACTAATGGGCAACTGCGCATAGTCAAATAGTGGTAGTGCTGCTAACTATTTTCAATGCAAATGTCGCGCGCTTCTTTTCCCCTTCTATTCTCCATACAAATTTGAATTTGATCGTTGGAAAATCGAACATTCGAACTCAACGGTCGTCGAAGACGGTTGTCCTCACTTTGAGCTATTTTTCGTGATCATGTCGTGATATTTTTTCATTTTTTCTATTTTAATCATGGATTTTTGCAGTAAATTTTGGAACAAAGAAATTAATCGATTCAAGATTATCGTTGTTAAAACATATTGCGGTCTAAGATCAAAAATTGGCCCCGAAATCGATGAAGATCGTTTGGTTCGGTCATCATGTAATCATGACTCAAGTTGGCGAACAAATCCCATTTTCGGTGACTATCAAATGTATTTATGACATTTTGTTTTTCATCAAATTGTATTCAATCACATCCTTTTCAAGTTTTCTTTTTCAGAGTCCATTATACTTGATGTATGACAATGTATGGAATTCGGATTAATATGTGAAAACATGGTCAATGAGGTAATTTACATTTTGCCTTTGATTGAAAATGCTAACAATTTTCCTTGTCTTTTGAAGCATAAAATCAATGGTCATTAGAATCATATAATGCCGTCTTTAGAAAAACAATCATGGTAATGATGCAGAACAGTACAAATTTGTTGGTGGATATCTGGTCACTAACATGGTACAATGTCCAACGAAACATTATGTTCGTCATCAAGTAACTTTGGAATTTCGTTATCAATCAATAATTCTAACACTTACATTTCTCAAAAGTCTATTCAGAACATGCCTGCATTGAATTGTCGGAACAACTTATTCGGTAAGTCGACATATTCATTCTTCATATCTAATAAAGATTGGTCTATCTTTTTTTTATTAGGTTTGTTCCTGAAATTTTACAATCATCAAATTGAAATTCGATTGATGATTATGTTCGAGAACAATTCGGCGGTTCCATTGTTCATCAGCATCCAATTCAAGAATAGTTTGACCATGTTCAACACATGATATCAGGTTAGGCTAGGGTTAGATTAGGCTTAGGAACATGGTCTGAATTATTTCCTATTGAATTTGATGCTGATTGAATCTTTGGAATCAATGAAGCGATCGAAAACATGATTATAAGTCGAAGATTCATGGGATGGAACACATACTTGAAAATGATCATGGTAAGCAAATGAATAGATTAATTGAACAAACAATTAATATTTATTTTTACTTAGGATCGCCGGCGAACAATTGGGAAATTGAATCTCGAACCACGGATAGAATTTGGACATTGTCTTGGAACATGGACCGCGATTATGGATTTATTTATGTCAAACGGGACAATTAACGTTTTATGGCGCAATTTGGATGTGAAATATGGATGTATTTTATTATTTAAAATTTTTAATGAATTAATATTTCAATAAAATCAATTAAATTTCAATATATATCAATTAAATTAATATGAGGGGTAAAAGGAATGAAAGGGGGGTCAAAATTGCTGCAACAATCGGTGAGCGACACCATCGATGATTTCAATATATCGAAAAAACAATCGGTTAGTCGGGTGGTCGCGAAAATCGCGAGTACTCGCGAAAATTGCGAGTAGACTATCGATATATCGATAGTTAGTCGGCTAGTCGTATGCCGTTTGCGAGTACTCGCGATTTTGGCGAGATTTGGGAACCACCCAAAATCGCGAGTACTCGCTGGACACCACTTTCTTTTCTGTGTAAATCCATTGACAGTTTCATTATCATCATCATCGATAATTATTAACCAGTTAATTACGTAATTCATTCATTAATTCCTATTCGATGTTTAGCTAATTGTTGTAAGCTATTATGAAAGTTTTTCTTATTTTTTGTAAAACTTTTTGTTGTTGTTGTTGTAATTCTTGTTGTTGTTAGTGTTGTTTCAATATTTACATTTGAATTATTTTATTCGGATGACAGCAAATGAGAAGAAAAAAACTTTCTTTTTCGATTCATTTCAAATTCAAAATTCTTTTCATATTTTTTTTGGTTTGTTTGTTAACTTTTTGTTTTTTTCGATGGGTGTTTTCTCGAATAGTGGAGTGAAGCGGCTTTTTTCGGGTCCGTATATTTATCGCAAGGTGTTTATGGGTTTTTTTTTTATTTTTCATTCTTCAATTGGATGATGATGACGACAATAACACCGTTTTTTTCTTCTCATGGTTACGATGTGTGTGTGTGTTTTTGCACAAGCAGTGTTTGTTCCTGGAACATTAATCAAGTGCTTCACAACAACAACAACAACAATGTATGCTGTTCAGATATTTTTGTTAGGTTATATAATGAATTTTCCAAAAAAAAAATAAATAAATATATTTCTTATCTATATATAGGGCTATTGGGACACATTTTATACATTCATAAGAATGTGTTTTTTGTTTTGTTTTGTTTTTGGCCATAGTGAAAAAATCAAGAATCGAATGTTATTGTTATTGTTTGATGAGAAAATTCTTTATTTTTCTCTTTCTCTCTCTCTCTCTTCGTTGTATTTTTATAATAGTGTATGGTGATGAATTTGAATTGCTTAATACTTTATTGTTCATTGATGAAGAATTTTTTGTTTTGTTATTTTTGATTCTTGAATGTGGTTTTGATCGATTCAATTTTATTGGTTTTCTGTTTTGTATATATATGTGTGTGTGTATGTTGTAAATGTATAGATGTTTTATGCCTATAGGAAAAAAAAGACAATCATGAATTGGTGATCATCATCATCATCAACATGCAATGAAAATTGTCATCCGGTTATATATTTTTTTTTATTTGGTCGGTTAGCTGTTTAGTCGGTCGAGACCTATATTTTTTTGCCTTTTTGTCCTAAAATTCGATTCTCTATTGAAATATATAGATACTGTTGTTGTTGTTGTTGTTATCGAAAATAACACTCTCGGTAATTCAAGAAATTCTTTAGATTTCAATTTCATCGAATTTGATAGTAGTAGTAGTAGTAAGAGGCTGATTCTTTTTTTTTATACTTCTTCCTATATTTCATTCAGAATATCATTGTTGAAATGGGAAGAAGTTTCCTATCCAAAAAAAAATCATTTTACGTCATAATGTTTTACACGCATATATTGTGTAATATAACAATAACAATTCTATGATTTTTTTTTTGAACAGAATTTTTTTTCGTCTATCATTATTTGTTCTTTCCATACAATGCATAGATATTCTGCTTGCTGCTGATGTGATTATATCGAAAGGATTCCACTACCACCACCATTAAGAAGAATAATATCTCTGTTGTGCACAGATGTTGTTTCTATTCAGTAATAAATATTTCTATAACTATTCCTCATTCTTTCCTACTGTATTTTCAAAACGTCATAGAATATAGAATATAATATCTCTATATTTTCAATGTCCAATTACAGCTACAGTAGTTGTAATTTCATATTGACAAAAAAAAATAGTTTCATCATAGTGTAAGTTACTTTTATTCTTTTATTTTTTTTTCGTAGAGAAAAAATCGACATATACCAAGTTTTTTTTTGAGACAGACAATCGCAGCACGCACATAGATTCTGTATATCTTTCGATTAGTTTTCATAGCTTCATTTGGAATTGAATGAAATGAAATGAAATCATTGGACCAATGAATAGCTTGAATATATTTTATCATTATATATCCAGTATCATATACAATGCATACACACATACACACACACACGGTTATTAAATGACAATTTTTGAATTGAAAAAATACAACAACAAATCTCTATTATATAAAATTGAAATAAAAGTTTCTATTCTATTATTCTTATTCTTTCTCGTTTTCTCTCAATGTGTTTGTTTGTTTGTTTGTTTGTTCATTTTTTCGAAGCTTTGTGGTGGTGACTGTGTTTTGTGTTTAATGTGGATTTTGCCATTTGTTTTACACTGCTTTGCATTTTCATTATATTATTATATAATATATAATTACACAATTACAATGAATAAACATTGACAAAATGCGCGCTTTCTAATTTTTTTTTGTTTTGTTTTGTTTTGAAAAAAACGCATGTTTGTGTTTGTGCGCGTGTAAATTATATTTTTCTCAATCTTTTTTTTTTATCACTGAATTTTTCTTGTTTTGTTTTGTTTTGTTTTTGATTCAAATTATAATTCTATTTATCATCATCATCATCCATTAATCATCATCATTAGCATTTTAATACATCGCTAGTAAAATAAAATGAAAAACAAATTCAGTGTTGTTTGTTTATTTTCTTCAACCTTGTTTTTTGTTTGTTTTTTGCTCGTCTAATTATCAGTTTTTCATTTTATTTCTTTTTTTTTCCCATTCTATTCACCGTTCCATGCATTCATTTATATATCGTAATTTTTTTTCTCCATTTCCGTTTTCTATAATTTCCGTTTTTTTTCTTAAGTGTTTTTTCCTATTTTTTCTTTGTGTAGTTTCCATCGTTATCATCTAAAAACAATTTTTTTTTTTTTTTTTTTTGATTTCGTCCGCATCCATTGATAAATGAATGAATGAATGAATATTCTTTTTATCAACTCTGAAACTCTGTGCTGTCCACACTGTTTTCTTATCATCTATAAGATTTATATTGTTTAATTTTATTCTACTTTTATCATCATCATCATCATGTCATCAAGTAATCAACCAACAACCATTATCATTTCATTAATGTCAAAATTTCGTGGCTGTATGCTTGGCGGTTTAATTGCAGATTGTCTTGGATCACCATTTGAAGGTGAAATGTTTGTAACAACGGATTCGGTACAAAAATTTCTTCATAAACAATTGGAAGAACAATCAGAAAAATGTAAGTGATAATTTTGTTATTCATTAAATTGCAATTCTTTAATGCAATTTCAAATATCCAAAATGATGATTATGGGCGTAGTACACACCGGTTTCGGTTTCAGTTTTTTTTTTGTTTATTGATAATGTAATATTTAAAATTGATTTTTTCACCCCCGTACATTTTGTATGAAAAAAGTTGACGGAAAAAATTGATTTTTTTTTTGCTAAAAATTGTACACATTCACGCATGACTGGGACACGGAAATGAGTGAAAAATAAACCGGAAAAAACGTAATTTCCGTATGCGTATAATATCAAGGTCATGAATGGTTATTATTGCACCACAATGATAAAACAACAACATTGTTGTATTATTGTGGTGAAATAATAATCATTATCATCAAAAGAAAATAACCCAAAAAAACCGATTACCGATTCCTAATGAATAAAATAGAAATCATTTGAAATCCGATTTCATTGGATCACGATATTATGTCATCATCATTTCGATTGATTGCCAGTGGTAATAATATTTCCAATATTTTTTGTTTATTGTTCTTCATTATTATAGTCGTAGTTCAATCAAGTCATTTTAAATGAATTTCTAACCTTGGGTATTATGATGGTATTGATATTTGCAATTTTCATTTTTAATAAAGAAATTAATTAAGATGAAATTGGTATAATATGATGTTTAGATTGGAAAATTTCATTATTTCATTATCGATCATTAGTAATGATAATCATTATCAAAAAAATATTTCAATAACAAAACATTTTATTCGAACGTTTTTTTCTTTTTCTTTTGTTTTGATTGATTTGCAAAAAGTTTCATTCAAAGTAACAAATAAACGAACAAAAAAAAACTGAAAGCCAATCACATTTTACACTAAATGATGATGTGATCCACATGATGAAACGAAATTAAAAAAAAACCAAATACTAAAAAGAAATTTTTTTTTAACATTTGATAGATTGTTATTTCAAACAAACATTCTCCAGAGTAATGTGATGGAAAAATTGAAAATAAAAACGCAAACATTTTCTTTGCGTTTTTTTTTCTTCATCGTCCTTGTTGTATCTTTCAACCATCCAAAAAAAACAAGAACAACAGCAACAAAAAAAAACCCAAAATACTTACACATAAAGGTCCCAAGTGTGAAGTATAATCTCTCATGAGAGATGTTTGTGTGTGTGTGTGTGTATTTGTATATTTAGGTTCTTTGTGTTATATAATGATAATGGTACACTTGTGTGTGTGTGGACATTTTTGATGTCCATTATTTTTATTTTTTTTTCGTTCAAGTTGTCATTCCATTGTATCAGCTACCGATGAGATACATCGAATCCATTACAGATTCGTTGACTCTGTTTATTCTTTCTTCGTGTGTGTGTGTGTTTGTTGTTTCTTGCCAACTTGATCGATATTCCATTTTTTTTCTTCTCGAATATTAATTTGTGGTTACCGTATGTGTATTGTATATATGTGCTGATTATTATTATTATGTTTCTAGGGTTTTTCTAGGTTTGTTTGTTGTCAATTTGTTTGTCAAGTGTAATAATGATGGTAATATAATACATCCGCCCGAAGCAATGAGGTTTGGCTCATCATTGTCTTTTTTTTACCGTTAAATTCTATTTTGAAACTTTTTTCTGTGTAAAGAAAACGTGAGATTTATTTGACCTAAAGATTTTTTTTTCAAAAAAAAAGTCGAAAAAAGATTTCATTTAAAAACGATTATTTTTTCTATACTTCCCCTTCGATTATAATCATCGATTTAAAATTTTCAAATCAATAATGTTTGAGATAGCTTTTTGAAATGATTCGACCAATATGTTTTTTTGTTTTGTTTGTGAACGAGATATTTGCCTTTACTTGAAAAAAAAATTCAATTTTCGAATGCGAAAATTTTTTTTTGCATTTGAATTGTCCCTTTAGAGAAAATCAAAAATGAAAAAATGTTTATTCTGGGTGTGTCTGTGTCTGCGAATATTTTCAAAGGGAAAAATGTGTCGAGTGTTGATAATGTTATGTTTTTTTTTTTTGGGAAAATTTTGAAACTATCTTTGAGTGTAGGTGAATTAATAATCAATTTTTTTCAATTTTAAATTTTAAATTTTTATTTTCATAATAATATCATCATTATAAACCTTGGGACATCGTTTTTGTTGTTGTTGTTGTTGTTATTAATGGTTAAGTTTGCTTGTTGTTGTTGTTATATTTCCATATAAATATGTAAATTTGTACCGAATTTCGAGTGTGTGTGTGTTCTTGTAATTTACATACGAAAAAAAAGATTCAAATGAATTTTTTTTTTCTGATTCTTGATTCATTCATTATGAAGAATCGAATATTTTATGATGATGATGATAGAACGAATGGATGGATGCAATAAAATGTTTATCATCAATTCAAATGGAATTTTCGTCCCACTTTCTCACTCTCTTTCTCAACGACAATCATTTTGATTTTTTTTTGTCAAATCAGCAAGAATTTTTTTTTTAGAAACACTAAATGAAAAAAAAGTTGATCGATTTTTTTTTATTGCTTGCATCTTAATAAAAAAAACACTTTTTTTGAAACTAATAAAAAAATCAAAGTCTTTTTCGCAAAAACACACATTTATCCACCCACCCACGCACACTCACACACCCACAATAATATTTATCCATCTTGTCATTCGCCATTTTTTTTGTAATTAAAAATTCGTTTCCTTTTTTTTGTCTCTTTACATTTTAATTAGTTACATGTTTGTATTCAATCAAAGAAAAAGATGAATTTTTGTTCATTCTTCATTCCTGAATAAAAAGTATTTTGTCGTTGCTGTTGTTTTTTTTTTTAATCGTAGCTGCTTGTTTTGTTCTGTTTTTGTTAGTCAAGTCATTCTGTTTGGTTATTAGTTTTTGTCTCTTTTTTTCTGTTAATTTTGTTGTTGTTATTAATACGAATACAAACAACCAGGTTGCTGAAATACAGAATGAGGTGTAGAGAGTGTAAACACTTGTAATCCAATGGGGAATTATTATTATTATTAAAGCAGTTTGCTTTTTTTTTTTTGGTTTCTTTCGTATGAACAACAACATCGATAAATAAAAAAAAAACAAACGAAAATGATGACATCATTTGTGTTTGATAATGATGACTATATGTTTATTTTAGACATTTTGTTTGTGTGTGTGTGTGTTTTACGAAGCATAAAATTGATTCTTTTGTTTTTTTTTTTTTTTGGAAATCTTGATAGATTCCTTCAAGATGTTCAATGTTTATGTGTGTGTGTGGCCCAAATGTGTGGATTTAGATTTTTTTTCTCTCATCTTTGTTGCTGTATTCTTTTATTCTTTTATTATTATTATTATTATTATCACCGGATGTATATTTATTCAATATAATTCAATACATTAACAACGTTTAGATTTTCTTATGGTGGTTATTCATGATATTCTGGGTGGGCTCAGAAATTTGACTGTAAATTTTGTTTTGTTTGTTTCGACTATTGTACATTCTATACAATCAACATATTCGATTCAATTTGATCACTCAATTTATTACACAATCTGGTTAATTTTTATTTAGTTTTAATCGGAAAAAATAAAATAAAATTTTAGGAATTGAAATCTAATCGGTAAAAAAAACTTGGCAAACACAATTATTTCTTTACTATGACAACATTAACAACAACAACAACAAACAGCCATGGATTGGACCGGATCGAATCGAATGAGTTTTTTTCGAATCATTTTTCCCAAGAATTCTGAATGAACATCTCTAGACGTGATCAAAGAAAAAAAATTGCTGAAAAATTAATTTCACTTTCACCACTATTTTTGATTATTATGACATAAAATTTGTCATAAATTCAATGCTTCAATGCTTTGCGTTTTGTTCCACATTCCCAACCCGCTCATTTTGAAATTGAAAATGAAATTCGGTTAAAATTTTCTGTTGGTGTTTGGTCGCCCTCATATGTTCCTGGTTATTATTGATTGGCTCGAATTTTTTTTTCTTTATTTTCTTATAGTTGTTTCTACAATTTTGATGATGATGGAAATTCGATAGTGTAGTTTTTTTTGCATTCATTCTATTTCTTGATTTGGCTTCTATTTTTATTTGACACACATAGACAATTATTGACGAATGAAATATATTCGTTATCGTCACTCCATTATTGTTGTTGTTGTTGTTGTAGATTCACATTTATAATCGATAAAAATCGATATTTTTCCATGTGAAAATATTACGAAAAAAAAATCATTCTGCGTATACGATTATTGGCTTCGAATTGATTTTCATTTGTGTGTGTGTGTGTGCGTCATTCGAATGAATTTAAATATTAGATTTGATTCATTTTCCATTTATATGAAAAACGATGACGATGAATAAGACACGGTCTAAATATTTTTGTCACATTCTTGCCACTTCCGTAAAAAAAAGTTTTGTATTTTTATTTTTTTGAAACCGGAAGTTTCGTTTTTAAACAAAATTGTTTTTTGTTTCAACCCAAATAATAAAAAAAATTTATCGATTCACTGTGTGTGTGTGTGTATGTGTGTTTATGCTTTTACATATAGTTAAAAATAGATGATTTTCAGTGAATAATGAATGAAAACAAAAACAAGCCTGAATTAGAAATCTATTTTATCAAAATCAATAAAATTTTTGATCTGAATAATCATTATGTTTTTTTGTTTTTTCCTAACCAAAAATAAAATCTATTTTAGCTGCCGGATTTCAGATATTATCATATACTGATGATACAGCCATGACCAAATCGATAGCTCAATCATTAATTGAAATGAGAAAATTTGATCCAAAAGATATTGCCAAACGTTTTGCATTGGAATATAATAAAGAACCTAAACGTGGTTATGGTGCAAACGTTGTCGATGTATTTGCTGCATTAATGTTGGCCAACTATGAATCACCATATGAACCGGCTAAAAGACAATTTGGTGGTTTCGGTTCCTATGGTATGTTAAATTGTTTTGAAAATTTTAATTTTTTTTCCGTTTTTGTTTTTCATTCATTTCAAATTCTTTTTTTTGTTGTAAGCTGATTTTACCATCGATTTTTTCTGCCACTTTCATTTTATTTGTGCAATTATCCTTGTGTTTTTAAATTCTATGTATTTTTTTTTTCATCTAAAACAAATTTGTTTTTAATGAATTCTTTTTTCTGTTTCTGTTTTTATTATAATTTCAAAAATTTCAATAGGCAATGGTGCTGCAATGCGTGTTGGTCCATGTGCAATGTATGGCTATAATATGGAATTGAATAAATTATTGGAATTAACACGTGATAGTGCACGAATAACACATTCAAATGTATATGGCTATAATGGTGCCATATTACAATGTTTAGCTATACATCAAGCATTACATGTTCATTCAATCATACGAACATTATTCGATATAAATGTCTATCTAAATAATCTAATTGAAAAAATGATGAAAATTGAATTGGATTCACAACCTGCATATTCAATGATGAATAATAATACAACAACAACGGCAAATATCAATAATAATAATAACAGTAATAATGGTAACAGTAATAATCATACAAATATTATTATCAATAATCATAATCAGGAAAAGAAAATCTATACACCATTCAGTGATAAATTGAAAAAAGTTAAAGAAATTCTTAATAATGAAATTAAAGGAAATAAATATCCAATCGATAAAATTGTCGCTTGCCTTGGTAATGATGTTTCGGCATTCAAATCGGTACCGACGGCCATTTATGCTGCCCTTAAAGGACAATTCATATTATTCGATTCATTCGATCATCCATCACCAATTGTTCGTACATTATATCATTCAATATCATTTGGTGGTGATACCGATACAATTGGTTCAATGGCATGTTCCATATCCGGTGCCATCAATGGTATCGAATCTGTGCCGAAAATTCTATTAAAACATTGTGAATGTTGTGATGTAATGGAAAAATATGCCGATGATCTATTCCGTTTGGTACGTTCAAATAATTCACCACCATCATCATCAACATTATCATCATCCACAAATTGATGATGATAATATTTTTCACAACAACAAAAAAAATCATTCATTTTAACAATCATATATATACAACACAATAAACAATGCAAAAATTATTATTATTTGAATGCAAATTGCAAACTAACACGAATACAACACGAAATAATGATGATTCGACATTTTAATTATCATTGTTCACCATATATACCGACTTACACATACACACACTGACAATAACACGTTTGAATCAATTGAATTGTTTTCAATCGATGTGATTCTTTAAATATATGATAATTACAATAAAAAAAACTACTCCATGGATCAATGGAATTTTAAATCGAATCAAAAAAATTAAAATTTCTAATTGAATCTATAATCTAGATCAGGGCTTCTTAAACTTTTTTCATTCGCGACCCCATTTCATGATTCTCTACACAAATACACATCAAAAATTTTGCTACGCTACCCCATTCGGGGTCGCGGCCCATATTTTAAGAAGCCCTGATCTAGATCATTGGTTTTATACTCATCGGATGAATGAATCGAATTAGTTTGAATCTGTGCTATTTTAAAATTTTGTTTTTCTGTAGCAAAAATGAAAAATTTTTACCATCAAATCTTTTGCCGACGATAGATGGTAGCACTCTGGAATGATGGTTCATTTAATGTTGTTTGCATCATCGGTTTTTTGTTTCATTCGGCAATTATTGTTTTTGTTCGGAAATCATTGACGATAATAATAATTTATAGTTAATAATGGAATCAAAATCATCGAAAGATGATGTTGATCATGTATGTGATCCATGTAATATGAATAGTACGGATTTTAATCCCGATATCTATATGATCAAGGTAAATTGTGTGTTTGTTTTTTCAATTTTAAAATTTATGATTTGCATTATTTTCAAGATATTGAAAGAAAGCAGATTATCTGAATTGATGGACACCGAACAAATGTTGTATAAACAAATACAAACACTTGATAGTGAAATGCAAACGTTGATCTATGAAAATTATAATAAATTCATTAGTGCAACAGAAACTGTTAAAAAAGTAAGTAATCTAAAATTTAAAATTTTATATAGTTTACTATCGATTTATTCGAACATTACATTAGATGACATCACATTTCGATAAAATGGAACATGAATTGAATTTATTATCCACGAATATGGATAAAATAACTAGTCGAAGTAATGATATAGCAAAAAATTTGAATGGAAAACGTGAACAGCTGACACAAATGTCGGCAAAAAATACATTGTTAGAAAAGATTCAATTCATATTGGAATTACCGAATAAAATGAAACAATTAATCGATCGAAATGAATATAATAAAGCTGTGGATGATTATCTGAATGCCAAATATTCATTGGATAAATTCGCTCATCTATCATCGTTTCGAAATATTCAAACCGATTGTAATGAAATGTTGGCCGAAATTCGACGTCATTTTTATGAACAATTAGCCGATGAAAATTTGACAACAATTCAGTTGAATGATAGTATTAGCTATCTTGCCAAACTAAATGAATGTCCATCGAATCTATGTGGAAAATATTTCGAAATGTGTGAAAAGAAAATGAATACAAGTTTGAATGAAATCAAATTGCAAACAAAATCCGATGGGCCAGATAGACCGGACATTTTGGAATTTATCGATAATGTCTGCAATAATTATATTGGTACACTGAATGAATGTATACAATTCTATTCGGACTGTTTTGTTGTTGGCCACAAAAATCTTGCCATTCAAACAATCAACGAAGATATGGAATCACGATTGAAAATATTTGTTGATCAACGAATGGAAGATTTATTCGATATTATTGTCGAACAGATTCGTAATGAGCAAAAAATTCCCAACAATATTATCATGTTTGTGCGGGCATTGGATCGTTTCTATCGACGAATTCAAATGCTTAACAATATTGTTGGATTTTCTGATTTCTCTAGGAAAAGTTTAGATATTATCTACCAATCAACCAAAGATCAATGTGACCATTTACTTAACGATTTATTGACAAAATTTTACGAAGAATTATCCAATGTTCGTCATGATATTGTACAGGATATGACAAAAACAACAAATATTAGCATACTACGTTCAACAAATAATAAACATGATGATCATCAAAATCAGAATACATTATCCGAAACGGTTATTGCATTCGAGACATCGATTTGTGAAAATCTTAAAACCGTACTATCAAATCTTAATCCATTTCTATATCGTGAACTTACATTTATAACCAAAGATTTTAAAGATAAATTCATCAAAGATTGTATATTTGAAACAATTATTATCAAATACATTGAATACATATTGACTATTGTGGAAGAATTTGAACAATCATATACAACATCACATATATCATCATGTTTTATATTGATTTTATCGAAAATTTGTCGTGATCTAAGCGATTCAATCATATCATATTTAATTAAATATACGGAAGAAATTTTTGCTGCACCAAAATTTGGTCAGAGATATGCCATACCATTAACGAAACGTGCACGTGATGATGGGGAAAAATTATTAAATGCATATGTTTGTATTGAAGGCCAATCAATATCGCATATGATACGAAAAAGTGTTGAAACACGTGATTGGATGAGTACGGTTGAACCACGTTCCGTACGATCGGTTATGAAACGTATAATCGAAGATATTACATTGATTGATTTTCTTGTTGGCCAACTCTATGAAGAAGGTCAACGTATAGAACGTAGTTCTGATTCAAGTCGTACATTCTCAACATTCAGTGTGAATAAAACTTGTTATTCAAAATCAAATTGGTCATATGGATCCAGTTCATTCGATAATAATATCATATCGAATATTCAGAAATTATTTAATGATAAAATTGAAATTTTCGGTAAAGTAGAATTTTCCAAACTATCCGTTGCAACTGGTATCATAAAAATTGGTTTAAAGGTAAGAAGAATTCAAAATTTTATTTTCGATTTAATTTAATTTAATTTTTCGATAATTCTTCATTCTATTGATTTTTCAAAAGACATTAATCGAATGTGTACGACTTTGTACGTTTAGCCGTTATGGGTTTCAACAGATACAAGTCGATTCTTATTACATACAAACACGATTATGGCGTTTTGCATCGGATGAAAAGTAAGTCATTTTTTTTGTTGCTGTTTGAAATAATTTTCAAAACAATCATGAATCTAAAATTTTTGTATGGAATTGATTTTTTTCCCATAATGCTTGATCGATTATTGATTGATGTGTTATAGAATCATAGTAAATTTGATTGATGAAGTCATAACGAGCAGTAAGAAACGATGTTTAGATCCTATTGGTATGGAACGAAGCGTAAGTGTTTTTCATTTCATTTCGAATACAGAATCTCAAATCTTTTGTTTTTAACTTACCACATAGGTCATTGAAAATATTTGTGAAAATCGATAAAAAAAATCAAATTCAATCAGCCAAAGATTCGATCTAAATCGTTAATTTGTTCCAAATCATGTTCAGTGAAAAAATTACTTGATTTTAAAATTTTCGATTTTTGTTCATCAAAATTTTTTTTCCCTTTCAAAAAATTCATTATCGATTGTTTTGAATAATTATTTTCGTCTTGATCATCATCATCATCATCGTCGTCCCTATTTTTTTGCATCATATTTATTGTTGTAATGAAAAACATTACTACTACTTACCAATCACAAACAATGGCTTTATCATCCATAATTTTTGTTATCGTTGACCAACTAAAACGAACAAATGTTGGAAATCCAAAAATGGGATCAAAAACTTTGTTAAGAAATTCTTTGGTCTTTGGATCATTTGGATAACCAGAACCATAATCATTTTCATTATATGAAAGATTCTCTTGAAATTGCCAATGTTTTATTAGATGATCACGTAAAACTTTGGCACAAATCGATGCAATCGATACAATTTTATATAATGAATCAGCTTTTTTAGATACTTTAATCTTTGCAATATCAGGAAATATTTGCCGTAATTTTTGTTCATATTTTTCCGGTGGACCAACCGTATCCAGATATACTTCACGAATTTCAATACCTTTAGCTTGGATGCTACGAATCAGGCTAATAGCCGAATCATGTGAGATGGCATTCAAATTATATTTCGAACGTTTCAACATTGAATTACTAATATAAATGGGTGAAAGAATTGTCGATGACCAGCCAATATTCACGTCATTATCGATTGTTTCGAACATTTCACTTCGTTGTTTTTCGGTCAATGTTTTTGAATCTTGTTTTTTAAAAAATTTTTATATAAATTTTATACAAATATTAATAAATTAAAAAATTTATTACCCTGATATTTTTCCTTTTCAATTTCGGCACGCATTGATAATGGACAATATGCAGCAGCATAAATCATTGGACCTAGAATTAGATTGATGTGATTGTCATAAAGCGTTCATTTATTTTAATAATTCACCTAAAACAGGACCACGACCAGCTTCATCGATACCAACAATTACTCCTTCAGATGTTTGACATGTTTTAATGGCAGAGTTTAGATGATGAATTTGACTTGGATCTCGGAAAAATGCTGATAAATCGAACATCTTTGTTGTTGTTGTTTTTGATTTGGTCAGAGAAAATGTTCAATGCCTCAATGACAGATGAAATAAACAACTTTTAGCGGGAATCATCGATCAGTCGATCAGCCGTGAAATAATAAATAAGGTTTAATTTCTTCGGCCATCAGATGGCACTAATAGTTTGTCGGATAAATTGATTTGAAAATGTAAAAAAAAAATTCGAATTCGAATTTGATTTGAATTTTCAAATGAAATTCAAAATTCGAGGATAATTATTATCAATCCAAAAAAAATATGATACAGTTCATTCACCATTTTTTTCTGAATGATAATTAGTTCGATATGATCATTATTATTCGTTTTTTTTTGCTTCATCGATTATAAATTCATCCACATCTAATTTATGTATTCATTTTTTTTTCATTCGATATCGAACCAAATCAAAGAAAGAAATTTTTTTCTCCTCCTCTTTTTTTTGTTCGTTGTAGCTGATGTCGACAATTTTCACATTATAATTACCTTTATATATCAATAATAATCATCATTCAATGGCCATCACATACAATTAGACTAGACGGCGGCAGCTTCGATGATCGCAGGATCAATGTTTTTTTTTTTTTTTTACTTTTTTTATTTTTGATCTTTTTAGGCCAGTTAAGACACCATTACATTTGTTGTCTTTTCTGTAAATTTCTGATGTGAACCATATTTGTTAGATTTCCTTTGAAAAAAAAAAATATTTCTCAAATTGGTCATTGAAATGAATGAATCAAATGAAACAAGGGAAAAAAACCAGTGGCTAACAATTAATTTAATCATATGGTGATTGGCAGTGAATGGTGGTGGTTGTTGTGATCACCAATATACATTTGGTGAGAGACTAATCATCGGCCATAACGACATGATCATATGACGATGATGACCATCGAGGTCAAAAGTGTCCAATTTTTTTTTGTTTCTTTGGGCAAGTTTTTCTTACCTTTTTATCATCATTTAGATTGCAAAAAATAATGTGCAATAATCAAAGTTTCAGTGAATAAAAAAAAATATTTAAAACAAAAATTCTTTATAACACATTCTTGCATTTGGTTTATTGGGCGTTATTGATCGAAATTAATCGATTGATCAATTTCATTATCAAAAAAATGAAAAAAAAAGAAAATGATTCTCCAAAATAGGTAATGCATGTATTATATTATTGATTGAATTGCCCTGAAGCTTGACCAGTTCCCACGCTTTAATTTAAATTTTTCTTTCTCTCTTCATCATCATCATACACATTTCCATCACTTATTCATTCATTTATTTCCAAACAAACAAACAGGCTACTTGAATTTCTTTTTTTTTCTTCAATCAAATAATCGATATTCATCGATATCCTTGGCATCATCATCATCATCATCATCATCAGTATCAAAAATTATTACTCGTGCAAAAAAAACATATATTTTGAATATGTATATTCTAATTATTATGTGTTTCACATTTGATGTTGATAATGATGTGAATCGATCCATAAAAAAAAAGTTTATTGCGAATAACTTTTTGTATTACATTATTATGATGATGATCATTATTATTATTATTATTAAGAGAAATATCTTGTGTCCAGAAATGAATCAAAAAAAAAAAAAAAAAAAAAAAAAAAAATCATTTTTTTCCTGATTAAAAAACAGTAGTTATCGTTATTTTTTTTCTTCTTATATGTATGCATATATGCTTATTAGTGTTTAAATATAATTTTTTTTTTGTTGGCGTTAATGGTTAATTATAATATGGATATAATCACAATGTGTGTGTGTGTGTGTTTGTGTATATAGTGGATTAAGGCTACCAAATATGATCAATTGATCGATCGATCTACTGAAACATTGGAAAAATTGGGTTTTTTTTTCTTCTTCTCCATGTTGTTGTTCACATGAATAAAACTATCTTTTTCTTCCCCACTATGTGCATAATGATTAAATCAATCATTCTTTGTACATTGTACGATGTTGTTGATCTTCATCAATATATATATATATATGAGTTTCTTTTTTTTCATGATAACAAAATTGATCAAAGATTTCTTCGTTGTCGTTGTCGTCGTCGTCGTCGTAGTCGTTTGATTTCGTTTTTTTTTCGTAGATTAATTAATTAACAAACAATGTGCATAGATACAGACATAGGAAAAAATAATAATAATTTGTCGCAAATGGATAATTATAATCCATGTAATCTTGTAAATCAATAATATTTGAAAAAAGGGCCAGGGCCAAAATAAAAACAAGGGTTTTGATTAAAATTTTGAAAATTATGAAATATGAATTTTTTTTTGTTGAAAAATTCGCTATATTCGAGCATCCATCGATAATCATATGTTGAAGGAATTTTTTTTTTGCATTGAAAAAAATATATTCATTACATTGATAATGATGATGATGATGATGATGATAAATGATGTAGCTGTGGAAAGAATTCCAATGAATATTAACCCATCGATCAATCTATCAATCGAATTTTGTTTTGTTTTTGTTTCACTCGACTTTTAAATGATAAATTTTTTTTCTTGACTTGCCAAAATGTTGTTGTTGAATTTTATTCATAAGAATTTCAAATTTCTTTTCGCTATATAAAAAAAATTGTCAATATCGTTCGTTTCTGTTTTCTTTTTCTTATTTGTTCAAGAATTTTTTTTTTCTTTTTCTCTTTCTTTTTTTTACAATCATCATCGGTTTATCTACCGATTTTATCTCTATTCAAATTTAATTTAATGTTTTCTATAGTTTTTTTTATGGAAGAAATATTGATTGATTTTTTATTTTTATTTTCGAAATTGAAATTCTCTCCATTCTCTTGTGATTCATTATCATCATGTTCACCATGTTCAGCATGATTTTTTTTGTTGTTGTTGTTCACTCAAAACATTTGGCTCCTAACAAAGATATCAACAACAAAAATCATCAGGTGATCATCATGGTTTTTCGTTTTTTTTTGCATGGGGTTTTGTGATTGAGGTGATTTTCGATTTGGCGGCCATTTCAGTCAAAAATGGTCAGGAAAGTAATAAAAACGACCTTTTTTTCATCAAAAAAAGAAACTGATATTGCTTCGTTGACCGCGATCATAATGTTGACGATGAACACACATATATAAGATTAATCGAGATTCGAGAATCAATTGAATAAAATTTCCAAAAGAAAAAAACAAAGCAAACAAAAATTATCATCCAAGTTCCGTAAACGAGTTAGTTCTATGGTGAAATTATTGCTATTGACCAGTGGTTAAAAGTTCAAACATCACCATAATCAATGGGTCAATAATCGATCGTAATTTGTTGACCTTTTATTTGTTTGTGTGTGTGTGTGTGTTTGTCTTACAATAAAATTTTGTCGTCATTGTCATTGTTGTTGTTGGCGACAATTTATTCTTTTCCGATGGTTAAATTTAGTATCAAAGTTGTATATATAAAAATAATAAAGTGTAAATGAAATGGAAAACATTTTCAATTTTCTTTTTTCATTGATTGAATTATCGTATCTAGAAAATTTTGCTTTTGTCTGCTGTTAAAAGTCATGTCATTTTATGACCATTTCAATATCCATGAACAGAATTATTTTTTTTTTACCTAAAGGTCAGAAAAAAAGAAAACACCAACAACAACAAAACCTTTTTTTTATAAAAACGTAATTTATTCATTGAATCATAAAATGAAAATTTTGGAAAAAGCGAAAAAAAAAACATTTCACCTTAAAGGTATAAGTAAGTGTGTAAAGGTCAATGTCATGTGGAAGATGAAATTTTTAGCGTTTTTTTTGTGGGTATAAATGTTTTTTTTTTTTTTTTTTTGAAGAATTACATTCATCAATTCATTATTTTCCGCTATATATACGTGAATATTTGAATTGGAATTGTAATTTTGAGTATTTTTGTTTTCATTCACACAAAACAAAAAATTTACTAAATATTGCGTGTGGAATATTTTTAGATCAATCAATATCTGACTACCTGTTGAGTCAACAGACAATTTTTTTTTGTTGCATAGAAACACTTATTGTTGATTGAACACCCCCACATTCTCATTCTCTTTTTAGGATGTTGTTTATATAAATTCTTATTATAGATTTTGAGATGATGATTTCCCAATAATAAACCTAATGCTCACATACACACACACACGGAGAAAGACAACAAATCATTATTATACAATATCGTTCCGAAATAAATGAATGAAAAAACCCGAAAACAAACAAACAAACGCAATATTCATTCTATATAATTTTGGATATTGTTGTTTTTTTTATTGCACTTGAATTGATTTTTTTCCTGTGTGTGTTTTACGGTCAACAACAACATTAATGCTCTATTTGATGATAAGTTTTGAAAATCTCTTTGGTTTTCTATTTCTATTTTTTTGTGTTTATGTAAGTTGTGTTTATTGACGTGAAAAAAATTCAATTAAACAATAACGACAACAACAACAACAACAACAACAAGATGACAATAAACAAAGAAAGAAAGAACCTTGAATAAATTTTTAAACAACAATAATTCAATGATGATTTTTATTCGTAAATGTAAATTGTAAATCGAAATGAAACTAATCGGATAAAAGCGGATCAGAATATGCGTTTGAAGATTCATTCACACAAATAATATTGGTGAATGGAGAAAAGAAAAAAAAAGCATCAATGCTCTTTGGCCTTTTTGTTTTGTTTTTACTGTTTCATTCATCAAATATTATTGAAGAAAAAGAGAGAGAGAAACGGATAGAAAAAAACATAAAAACAATCTATCCATCCAATAAAATGTATGTTGAATGAAAATATAAAATAAAACAAAACAAAAAAGTGCAATATTGTACCCGATATAATTGTGTGCGTGTGTGATATAGTCGAACCTAGAAGTTGATTGATGAAAGAAAAAATGCTGCTTCTTCTTCTTGATCATGATGTTTGCTATTTTTTGATCAAGTAATCATAATCAATGATCAATCTGAAATGATAATTTACCATCATAATTATTTGTTTCAAACAATGAAAAAAAAATGAATGAATGGATTATATATGATTATTATTACCATAATTAGCATACAAACAATATCTAACTATTATAATCGATTGTAGAATAATTCATTCATACATTCATTGTTTTTTTTGATCGGAAAATTTTCTAGTTTTGATTTGATTTTTTTCTTTCTTCACTGAAGTATTTTTTTGGAAAAAAAAATAACAAGGTGTACCACGATTCATCACCACCTTGACGATCACATTATCATTACCATTACCATCATCATTCATATCATCTTGATTCATTTGATGATCAATTCATATATCGAATATCATAATATAGAAATAAAAAAAAGCTATATCACGTCACAATGATGATCATGATGGCACGGTGCCATACCTTTCAAATAACAACAATAACAACAACGATGGATGTTTTCATCATTATTTTGAATGATATGTTATGATACTGATTCAGGAGGGCCAATTAGCTTTTTAAAACAAAACAAAAAAAAATGAAGCAGAAGCCGAAAATTATCGAATTGTCGGCCCGGTTTTTTTTTGGAATTGGCCGACCTTAAACATAAACACATATATATCAAACTAAATCAAGAAAAAAAAATATAATATTTAAGGTGCGGTACTGTTTTTTTTCATCATCATCATCATCATCATCATCACCACCATTATAATGATCATCATTTGTTTGTACATTACCTGTGTGCATACTGCAGCTGCTGATAACAATCAACCATTTTTGATGATATTCTGTGCCTTTTTCTTTATTGTCCAATCATCCAACACACACACACAAACATTGAACAATGCGAAAAAAAATGTTTTCATCTTTTTTTCTTTATTTCTGCTGACATTTATGATTAGTGCTGCCTTGTTGTGTTCATTTTATGATTTTTTTATACTTTAAAAAAATTCATGTTTTTTCCCCATACGATTCAAGGAATTCAGAGTAGATATGATCAGAATAAAAAGAATTTCAAACATGATACACATCATCATATACAACAACAACAACAACAGAAAACAAAGCTCGATATCTGATATCTGTATCTATTTTTATTTAGTCTAAATATTTTTTTTTTCTTTTTTCTTTTAGACAGGTAAAGCTTGATTGTTTTCATGTGATGATTATGGTCAATTCTAAGGTGTGTGTGTGTGTGTGCGTTTTTTTCTCCATTCATCAGGTTTTAATCTCATCAATACACTTCAATTGATGATGATGATTTTGTGTTGATGTTTTTATCAATCTGATCTGAATTTTTTTTCTTGAGTTTTAAATTTCAATTATTTTTTCAGCCATTTTCTTGGAATCAAATTTTTTTTTTTTGATTATTATTTAGTGACACCAATATATACTTGTATTTTGTGATGGAATTGGAATTCCTATCCCCCTTAAATTTTAATTATTTTTTCAGATTTTGGAATCTTTGAATTGTCCCGATAAAAATAAGCAAAATCCTAAAACAAAAAAAAATAAATCAAAATGTAATGCCTGTGGGCAAAAAAAAAGTGAGACAAAATCAGACCAAACTGAAAAAAAAGATTAACAGCAACAACAACAACAACAACAATGACAAATGTTTTATTTTTTCCACCATTGTTATTATTATTTGAGATTTTAAATCAGGTTAAATGATGATAATGAAACAAAATGTGAATTGACAAGCAATCAATAAAATACTATTTGATTTTATTCTGGTTCATTCTCCAAAACAAATGGCCAGGTGCTTTCAAAACAAAACAAAAAAAAATTGATCCACATATATCGGTTACAATCATCAGATAGAATGACGACCGCAAAGATTGATTGATCAAGTCAATTAATGGTGTCTAAGGTTTTTTGTTTTGTTTTGAGAAAATTATAATCCACACACACACACAATTTGATAATAATAATCACAGAGAGTGAGAGCGAGAGAAAAAAAAATAACAAAATCACACAATTGTTATCTATTATCATCCCCTGTAACAAAAAGTGGTTCATTTTATCACTTTTTTTCTCTTGCAAACACGAGACAATTTTGATTTACAACTTTGATTTATCAATTGTGATTTTCATTATAATTATCGATTGAAAAATTTTGGCGCCATTTAGTCGTCTTGTCATTTGTTTCATTTCATTTCATTTTATTTCATATCAAAACCACTTACATTATGTATGTGTAGATGATAATGATGAACAAATGGTGATCATGTTTTTCTTTTTTTGATTATCATTATCGGTGTAAAAGCAAAAAAAAAAAAATGTTTTGTCGATTTGTTTGATTTCAATTCATTCAAAATTGCAATGTATGTGCGTATGTTTGGTTTCACATCATTTTTTTTTTTGATTTGAAATATCATTCCACCTGAGGGTGTATGAATGTTGTTGGTATGTAAAAAGTGCCTCGTTCTTGTTCATTAAATTGCGTTCTTTACGAATTTCATCACCACCACCAGCGAAAGGCCGAAAACAAAATACGTTTCTTTGATGATGATTGGCTGATTTAAATGATCAATTCAATGTTTCATTCAGTGAATATCACTTTTTTTCTCCTATTGATGAATATGATGATGATGTGTGGTATGTGATATGTTTGTGTTTATGTGTGTGTGTATGTGTGTTCAATAGAAATCGAATTGAATTCAAAATTAATGCCTTTGATAATATTGAGAAATACATCAATCGATTGATCGTTTTTTTTTTGATTGAACGATTGATTGATGTATTTTTGTTTGTAGCTGCTGTTGTTGTTGTTGTTGTTGTTGTCGTTGTTTGCTGACGAATTCAGTGCGTATATTTGTTGTTATTGCACATTTTAAATACCGATACATACTATATCATATTCATTGATGATGATGATGGCTAATTATTAAATTTTTGCATCATTATGTTGAGAGAGAGAGAACCTAATAACTTTATGCTATTCATACCATAAATGTTGTATTTGGGTTTTACATTTTTTTTTCGTTTTGAAAAAAAAATTCATGAAAAAAAAACATATACTTATCCATTACGTCAATGTTGTTGTTGTTGTTGTCCAGATACTGTGGTATTATGTGATCATTGAACATGCTGAACATTTAGAATGCGAAAAAAATTAACCATCCAGTCAAAAAAAGATGTAAACGGTAATTTACTCATCATCATCATCATCATCATTATCATTATAAATTCGATTTTTGATTCAATTATGATGACAATAATTATAAGCATTCATGATCAAGTGAAAAAGAAAAACAAGTAAAAAAATTTCATTTCATTATTGATTTGAATCATTTTGAATAATCATCAATATAAATTATTGGAAAATCCATAACTTGATGGTCATGTTATATATTCGATAGGAAATCAAAAGAAAAAAAGTTCGAATCAAATGATCAATAGAGTGGTAGTGGTATTTGACCATTAAAATCATTTTTTTTCAGTCAAAAAAAAAATATTAAATATGAAACTTGTTCTGGAACATTTCGTTTTGTCTGAATGACCCATTGTAAAAAAAAAGTTTTTTGTTTTTGTTGTTGATGGTGGTAAAGTGTCAATATACTATATACTGCTATTATTATGGATAATACGATTATCATCATCATTATCATTCAAATATGCTATTCATTTATTCAATGTTTCATTCAATTGAATCCATCCATCTTTTTTTTCTGAAAAAAAATTATGTATTTAAAAAACATTATCTTCGTATATGTGTATCCACTTATCAATTAATCATTTTAATATATTAGCTTCTAAAATAACTGAATTGAATGTATCACACACACACACACATACACACATCATACATTCAAATGGAATAGGATTATTTATTATCATTTTTCTGTCGTCTTTGTCATTGTCGTTTTCGTTCATCATCATCATCATCATCATCGTTTTGGTCAATTTGAATGAAGCTAGAAAATCAAGAAAAAAAATTGTTTTTTTCCTATTCTGTTACTGCGAACATAAAACTAATATATATTATGGATTATTATGATAAAATGAAGACCATTTTTTTTTTAATTTCCGAAAAATAAATCCATATTAACCGCACACACACACACACAGGATATGTTTATTGTAATTTTGGTCATCTATTTCTGTAATTTTCAAAGCGATGGTAGCGATTTTTCTATTCTTTATATTCTGTACAAAAACCACAAACAATGTTCTTCATTTAAATCTTGATTATTTCGGCGGCTCTTTTTATAAATTACATTGAGAATGAAAATTCCTTCTTTCTCATTTACAAGTCAAGCAAACAAGATGAAGAAAAAAAAATCTCTTCAATGTGAATTCTGATCTTTGAATGATGATGATGACGATTTTCTCAACTGACCATTCAATGAATTATTAATAAAAATAATAATTTTTCTTTTATTTCTCGATGATGATGAGGATGATAATATATAATTATCTTTATTGGACAATGAATGAATAAAATATATATATATTTGCCTGTCACTTTGTTATATATACAATCATCATTCATTCATTCATTCATTCATTTGGTTTGTTCCAATTTTACACTTTGACTTGTCACTCATTATTTGAACAATTCAAGAACAATGTATAAAGTATTCGAATGATTTATATCAATAATGATAGGTCAAAATTTGATCTGGATTTTTTTTTCTGTTTGAGATTTTTCATTTTGAAAACGGATATCAATCAAATGTAATGTATTTTGAATACTTTTCTATATATTTTTTTCTGGATTAACGTGTGAACGAGAATCTCTTTCTCTTTCTTTCGCTGAAATTTGTGACATTTTTCTCTTTATGAAAATTCTGAATTTTTTTTTCTTTTGCTTTGGAAAATATTTTTTTATTGATTCAAAATTGTAATTTTGGGAAAAAAAATTTTTTTTTGTTGCCTCTGAAATTTGGTACTAGGTTAAAATATCTAATATTCATCAAATGATTATTATTATTAAACAAATGTAGATTGAAAATATATTTAGCTTTTGGCTAAAAAAATGAAACAAGATAGAATGACAGTTATATTATGGAAATTGGATACATACACATTCTGATGATGTGTGTGTGTGTATCCAATTTTTGCCTTTTTACAAACACCTTTTCTTTTCCACAAATGTGTGTGTGCGTGTGTATGTTTTTGCCTGTATTTGATAAGTGATACACGTTATTTGTATGTATGTGTCAATCAATTAAACAAAATAATAATGATAATATTTGAATAAACTTAAAGTAGGCGAAATAAGTAGCAACTGATGGCGAAGACGACGATGAAAAAAAATATCGATATCGGACATTTCAATGATAATCATCATCATCAATTTGGATAGTTTTTTTTTACTTTACTCATAATATCGATAATGATTAGTGGTTTTGTTTTGTTTTAAGCCCCTTTCGAATTTGGATCAAATTTGGATTTCTGAATTTCTCCTTGCTTGTTTGAATGTTTTTCTTTTTTTTGAAAGCACTAATAATAATAATCACATCATCTGATATGTTCAAAGTGTATGGCAGTTTTCGCCATTTATCAAATGATTTCTTTTTGCATTTTTTGCATTTTTGCCAATTTTCAAAATGAAAATTTCATTTTTTTTTCATTATTTCACGCTGAAATTATGTTAATTATAACCAAGAAAAAGATAAAAAACAGTAAAAAAAAATCCTCAAATTGATCGATCATAAAAATGTAAACTGGATTATAAAAAAGTCTTTGAAAAGCCTAACAGATCATCATCATCATCATCATTGTGGTCGTTTATCGGTGATTCATTTCAAAACAATCATTTTTGATCTGAATAAAAACCAATGGACAATGGATTATCAGATCAGGATTTTTGTTTTACCTACTGTACTCTATTTTACAATTGATTTCTGGTTAGCTAGCTGGCCACAAATGATTTTTGGAATTTTTTTTTTTTTTTTTTTTGGTTTTGTTAATGTAAACGATTGATATGACCTCAATTATTATTATGTAAAAAAAAAAAAGAAAAAGCCGAAAAAACTGTTAATTTTTTCTTTTTGGTTTTCAACGTCTAAAACATCTTGATATAATTTATGACCATCATTATATTAATCTTCACACTTATGATGATGTGATTATTGGGCTTTTTTTTATTCATTCATTATTATTTTTATTTTTTTTTTGTGCATCTACCATTCAATAACCACCATCATCATCTCGCATAGATTGAATTAAAAGGATTTTGGCTTTGGTTTTTTAGTTTTTCATCATTTTCAATCCATGAATAAAATGAAATTATTCTGTAAGTTCTTTTTTCTTCGACATTTATAATGAAATAATTTTTTTTTTATTTAGAATTTTGCCATTTGAATACAAGAACATTAGCCCCTCATCATTAAATCGGCCATCATCAGCGAAAAAAATTATTTACTTCTTCATCATTTTCCTTTATTTTTTGCCTAATTTTGGTTAAAAATCCATCATGTCAAGTCATCAAATTGGTGATCATATCGATGGATGTGTCCACCAATTGGACAATAACCAAACAACAACAACAACAACAACAACAGAAAAAAGAAGAAAGGCACGAACCAAACTACAACAATTTGATATGCATGGGTAATCGATTGAGATTGAATGTATGTGTATACTATTATAAGGTATTGTCCACATAATTTTCATTATTATTTTTTGATCAAAATCAATCGATCAACGATTGTCGATATATGATTTTTTTTGTTGGAAAATTGATATATTAATAATGTTCCTTCTTGCCATTCATTCGTTTGTTGGTTAGTCTGTGGCCATCTTTTTCTTTCTATTTTTTTCTGTTGGTATGGCAATCAAATTATTATCAATGATCAATATAGAGTGAGAGAGAGAGAGAGATAGAAAGAAGAAGAGAGAGAGAGATCGATGAAAATTGATTGTTTGGCCAATGGAATAATCAAACATGATAATGATGGTTAGATGTGTGTAACACTAGTTGGTCAGTCAATCACAACACAATAATGGGTAATCAGATATGTGTTGTATTTTTTTCAAATAACAAAGAATGAAGAAAAAAAATGTCAATCGATGATGATGATGATGATGATGACTATTACAAAGACATTCTTTTCTTTTCTTATTTTTTTCTGTTATATAATAATAATAATATCTTAGGTCAATGGACAATTTAACGAAAAAGAAAAAGAAAAAGATCAGAATCGATGATTGAAACTTGAATTCAATAATTTTTTTTGTCGTTGTTGTTACATTATACCATTTTTTTTCTTTATTCGCTTTTTTTGTGGTGTCATCCTCATCATCAGATAATAATAATGGTCACACTTTTTTTCATCTATATGTCCACCACAACCACGACAATAACAACAACGGTGAAATGATCATATTCAATAGATTGATTGATTCACTTGGGTTTGAAAAACATTTGGTTATTTGTGTCAAAATGAATTTTTTCTCTATGCTGATCAATGATAAAATGAGCCAAAAGAATGTGGACATCATATAAATTGTCAATGGAAAATTTAATTTCATTTTTTTCACAATTCAATAAAAAATCGAATTCAAAAAAAAAGAAGAAAGAACGGGTAATTCATTTATTCATTCATTGAAACAAACGCTGGTAGCAAAGAAAAAAAAAGCCTCGAATATTGACCGCAATGACCGAATTATTTACGAAAATAAATCAAAAGATAAAGAAGTAAAAGAAAGAAAAAATTTACCGAAAAATTCAATCAAATGTCAATGGCGATTATCTAATTTATGCCAACATTTATTTATGTATCATCATTGAAAACCAGCAGCAACAACAACATACATAACTAAACTAAACTAAATTTTCTCTTATTTAACCGAAAAAAAACAACACTGATGTCATTCATTTCAATCAAAACGAATGATGATGATGGCTTGATGAACAAAAACAACAACAACAACAACAAAAAAAATTGATCAGATCGAATATTTCTATTTCGAATATCAGTCAGTGGTCTGTCGTCTTTGACCGAAAATTGAATTTGAAAATTTTTCTGTTTCCTATGAAAAATATTGAATAATTTCGAAAAATCAAGCTTCATTGCCTATGTTCAAAAGACCGAAAGGTATTACTTTTTATGATTTGTGCAGCTTTTTTTTCTTATTACATTTCTGTTATTGAAGCGATAATGATAACCTGTTGATCACCATCATCACCACCATAGCCACCATTTGGATGAATCGACAAAAAAAAAAGAAATAAAAGAAAAATCATTGACCAAAAATCACCATTTTTGTGTTTGTGTGTAAAATTTGAAATGTACACACAGTTCAAACAGGTGTCAGGTCCAAAAATCAGGCAACTGGTAAATGAAGAAAGAAAGAAAAAAAAATAACAACAAGACAAGAAATGATGAAAAAAAATGAGATTGATCGACACGGTTGTGTTTTTCTTCTTCTTTCGTATACTTTGTACTGACGTGTAGTTCCCGAAATCGAATAATAATTTTTTTTTTTTTTTTTTTGCTTTTCCAATATCAGTGGTTATTCTATTTGTTTGATAATTATATTGTGCTTGCACCTTATGGCTGAAGAGAAAAAAAAACATTTTATTATGGATTCAGATCATCAGCATCAATCGAGCCGACGATAAATAAATGAATGCAAGTAATGAAAAAAAAAAATGAAGCCTACTTTAATTGGATATAAAAAAAAAATTTTCATGAATTTCATTCGAAAGAATCCGATGGTTTTTTTTTGTTCTGATTGATTCTAAAAATTCAATTTTTTCGCCGTAATAATTTTCATTCATAATTTTAAAATGTCACCAATCTACAAGATTATTGATTCATCCGAAAAAAATGTCATGTCTATGTTGACTTTTTTCTAAGATAAATCATCATGATTAATCAATTTGCTCCATCTCTGCTTACAGTGAAAAAAAAATATGAAATTTGATCGAAAAAAAACAAAAACAAAAACAAATAAAAAATCCATATTTAATAACGAATGAAAAAAAAATGAAAAACTTTAGATTGTGTGTGTGTGTGTGTGTGTGTGTGGGCGACTTGTAAGAATTATATGGGCTGGATGGCTTCTTGCTTCAGTCCCATTTGAATTATCTTTCTTTATCAGTAATGATTTTTTTTCGCTTATGCCTTTGGGTTGTTCAGTTTTTAATAACTTGTTGTAGATAATTATCATTTGATAAAATAATTTGTAAAACATTATCATAATAATTATCGGCGACATTAAAGAGTGAAAGATAGTGAGATTTTTTTTTTCCTCACAAAATTTGTCAATGTTTATTACTTTATTTTTCATGTTTTACGTTTTGTAATGCTTCTCAATTATTCCGAATAGCAGGCAGTGATGGATTTTAGGAATTTTTTCTTTCGTTGAAAAAAAAATCATTTTGTCCAAAACAATTAAATTTTCTTAATTAACGATTAATTTTTTTTTAATTTAAGTGAATGAATTTAATCATTTAATGGACATCAAAAAAAATGAGCGTTATTTTTCCATTGTTTGATTTACATAAACACACAATACAAATCAATATATATCATATATATCGATTGATTTGTAATAATAATAATAATAATGTGTATATCAATCTGTGTGTGATACATATACGAAAAGTGAATGATGAAGAAAAGGAATAGGTGTGTGCGTTTGTCGGTGTAGGTGTGGTTTAATTAATCAAAACAATAGAAATGATTTCATATCGGAAGGGGAAGGAGGCGTGTCAGTGGATAATTTATTTTGTGAGTATGTGTGTGTGTGTGTGTGTTTTAAATATGCAAACTTTTATTGGCCATGATATATATTACATTTATATGTCAGAATGAGTGATTGAGTGAAAGAGAAAGAATCAAAGATATGCACTAAGTTTTAATGTGGATGTAATTTTTGAAACTTAAAAAAAAAATTCTAATTAAAATTTGTTTGTTTTTCTTTCTTAATTAATTAATAATTAATTATAATTGAATGCAAAAAAAACATGAGGGTATAAGTTGTGTGTGTGTGTTACAGTATTTGGCTACTAAAAATGAATTGAAAAAATTATTTACAAAAAAAATTTTTTTCTAAAATCAATTGAAGCTTATGGCCAATGTTTTTTTTTTTTTTTGATGATGATGGCTTAGTTTCATTTTTCATTTGATTTTTTTGTTTGTTTTGATGGCAGTTTTTAATTCAATAGAAAAAATTCAGTTACAACAACAGTGAGGGGTGGTAGAAGGTGAAAGCAGAAAAATCAAAATTCTAATTCAATGGTCTGACTAAATTGGCCACATTACTATTGATTGACCAACAATCATGACAATAACCAAATGTAATTAATCCATTCATAGTAAGATTATAATCACGTCCACAGCGTAAACATTTTTCCAATGATGATAATGATAATGATGATGATGATTGTGATGGTGGTAATGGTGGTGGTGGTGGTGATGTTTGTTGTTGCTGTGGTTGTTGCTGTTCATCATGTGTTTTCATATGTGCACGTAAATTACATGCTAATGCGAACCTTTTATGACAGATTTCACATTCATGTGGTTTATCTCCTATAATTGTTATATTTGTAAGAAAAAAAAATAAACAAAAAAAAAGAAAGAAAACATTTTTAATCAGGAATTACTAATCAATATCAATAAAATATTAATGCAAAAAAAAATGATAATTTAAAATTTCGAATCTAGATCATCAATGATTATTGATTTTTTAACATTCAATCATTCATCCAATCATCACACACACACACACACACACACAATGGTCGAACACTAATTTAGAATCAATTTTCAGTGGAAAAAAAAGACCTGTAGAAAACATTATCTTTCTATCTTTTTCTTTGTCTGTCGTTTTTTTTTCTGTGTCATCATTTTTTTCAAATCAATTTATCATCATCATCATTTTTTATTATTCGTTTCTATTTATCATTTATTTATTCTTTTTTCTGTGTGTGTTTGTCATTGTGAATGGTGATGATAATCTATATATATATATGGATCGATCATTCATCCCATTCATGACTGTTTTTTTTTGTAAACCTGATTTCCTAATTAAATGGATTATATCGATTTTTTTCTCTCTTGATAGTGTAGTGTTGTTGTTGTTGTTGTTGTTGTTTACATCACATCACCGGCATCTATGAACATCTTAGATAGATTAAGTTAGGTTATCTTTAAAGGAATTAAATAATGTTTAGGTCTTTTCGTTTGTGTTCTGCTAGCATTATTATTACTCAATGATATATTGAATAATTATAAAGTAGGCATGAATTTCATACATTGAAACTAAGCTTCTTAGTTTAGTTTAATTTAAAGTAAAATAGTTGCTGAATCAAATCAATAATAATAATAATAATAATGATGATGATGTGTGAATGTCGGTGTGTGTGTGTGTATGTGTCATGATCCGAATCGAATTTGAATCAAATCCTTCGGACGTTCTTTGAGTGTGTGTGTGTGAATAAAGAAATATACATACATTCAGTATGTAATCAAAGTATGAACATTTTTTTCATAAATTGCAATAATTTTCATTCATTGATTCATTCATTTTGAATGATAGATCATGTGTTTGTGTGTGTGTGGCGATAAGCACAAAGCACTTAGAAAACTAAAAAAAAAGAAAAAATGAAATAAATGATTGAATCAATCGAAATGTAAAGAGAGATTGAGAAAAAAAAACCACGTTCAATTATCGATTCACGAAAAGTAAAAGAAAAAAAAATATATTCAAATCCGATACATATTACGGTTATTATTTATAAATAATAACCGATGATGATGATGATGATGATTGTGATGATTATTATCATAAAGGTAATAATCAAATTCAATACAAACACACACAAACAAACTGACTGACTGACTGAAACTTGTTGAAAATTTATCATTTTCCTATCAAAGTGTGTGCGGTCATTTAATATATGGATCTAGATCTTGAAATGTATGCATTTGGTATATGAATGGAATATTATTCATTCATTATCATCATCATTCATCTGATATTCATTCATTCATCTAATATTTCATTCTACATTCATTGTGATTACAATGATGATGATGATGATGATGATCATCGCTACATTGAACGATTGTTGTTGAATGATAAACTTGCCAAAAAAAAAATTTGTTGTTTAATGTAATGATGATCAATTCAGCCAACTTTACTATTTACGATATGATCAATAATAACGGAACAATAAAAAATATGGCCAGGAAAAAAATTATTATCGTTATCATATGATGATGATGATTAAAGGGAAAAAATGAATGAATGATAAATTTACATCTGTAATGAATGAATTTTAGTTGTCCATCTTTTTATTTTTTTTGAATGTGAATTCACTATTCACCATTTATGTTATAATAATAATGAAGATGCTCGGTAATTGGCCTGTTTTTTTTTTTTGGCTTTCTTCTCGATATTATCTATGAACCGATACCTTTTTTTAAAGGATCTCCCCATTTAGAAGGCTATTTGGCCACTTACAATGAATGAATGATAATCAAATTCATTTTTAAGAGAAAAAGAAAAAAGATAATTTTTGATTCAAAAAAAAAAATTCGTGGAAGTATCAAAAAAAAGAAGAAAAAAAAATTTTCACATGAATTAGTTCAAATCAACTAATCTATGTGTATATATATGTGTGTGTAGGATCTGTATTTTTGAATGAATATTGAATGAATCTCTAACTGTTTGTGATTCAATGGATACCGATGAATGTATGGATAAATTATTATCTTTATATCTGGTATAAAATTTTGTAGTAATTATCGATCAAATTAATTGCAATTACATGCATACATCGGCCACACCTCTATATGTTTACAGAGAAAAAAAAATATAAAAAAGCACCCTGAATTAAATCAAGCTAACACACACACACACACACTTGAAATCACTACATTAATCGTTTTTGATCAAAAAAAAAAAAAAAAAAAAAAAACAGAAATTGTCATCAATCCTGTAGTATCACTGTAGTATGATAATTCAAATTGAATGGTTTGATAATTCCAAAAAAAAAAATCATACCTGAATGTAATAACATCTTTTTTTTTGATTTGATTTGGTTCGATTTAGAAAATGTCACAAGGATGATGACGATATTGTTGTTGTTGTTGTTGTTGTTGTTGTTTCATATTTTGAAATGTGAATAAAAAATGAATTTTTTTCCCGTTTATTTTTTTCACCACAGACAGAGAAATCGTCACCAATCAACATAGGAAATTATCATCGATTCAATGATGATGAACAGAATAGTTTATAAGCAAAACAAAACAAAAAACATAAACAAAAATGAAAAAAACGAATAACGAATGAGATTCAAATTAGTTGATTAATTTGATATAACTCAATTAATTGAAAAACAGCAACAAGAACATGAAAAATGAAATTCAAAAAAAAAAAAATAAAATAACAATAACTTACATGATTACGAAGATTAGTCTGTTTACTAAAACCACGATTACAAATGGAACATTTGAATGGCCACGAACCATTATGTACATACATATGGCTTTTAAGATCACCTGGTGTTGGAACTGTTGTATTGAATTATAATGAAACAACATTTAAAAAAAATGGGAATAATTCACAGTTGAATAAAGTATATGCAGAGATTAAGACACAAAAAAAACAATCAAATGTTAAATCTAATCAACATTATCAAAAATTTTAATCAAAAAAAAAAATTTTTTTTACTTACATGACTTGGAACACAATTGACAAGCATGTGGCTTAACCTAAGTTATTAAGATAATTGAGGAATGAGAGCAAAAAGAGAAAAAAAAACAAAAAAAAAAGAGATTAAATTAATAAAATTGAATTTAGAACAAACAAAAGAACATGGATTTCGAAACACGCACAAACACACAAACAAGCGAATACGAACTATGTTTGACAAACAAAAACGTTGAATGAGATTGACAAATGAAATCCATCATCATCATTAATTTCTAAATGTAATTTCCACATACAGACTTGATTTAACGACATTTATGGATGATGGTAATTATCAGACAAAAAAAACAAGAAGAAAAAAAACGACAACGATCAAAGTAAAAAAAAATTCAAAAAAATTCATTACAGGCAACCTGTTGCGCGAGCTATGAGCTGTTTATGCATTTTAGCAACAGGTTGCATTCCTTGATCAATTTATATATCTTAATGATTGGATTGGGCGTCAAATATTGAAACAAAATTTAATTTAATTTTTTTTACTTTTTGACAATGATTAATCAATGAAAAAAAAAACAAATATAAATACAAAAAATGCATTTGGGAAGAGAAAAAGCCAATGAAATTTGAGAATCTTTATTAGTACTTGTAATTGATCTTTTTCCATTATTGTTCTTGAAACCAATAAATTCTATTGTAGATTTACCGAATTTACATTTTATTTTAATTCAAACAGAGTTTTTCTTTGAGGAAAATATTAAAGACTTGCATTAAATGATCAAGTGATGAAGTCAGTCAGGCATTTATATATATGAGATTTATTATTGTTGAATGTTCGAAAAAAAAATATTTTTTTAAATGATTTTCGTGATCATGTGTGGAAAACTTATTTTCAACATCATTTTGTTAATTTTTTTGTTTCTTTGGATCATCAAAAATTAGAACAATTTCATCGTCATCGATAATGATGAATGTATGTCCATCGTGAAGATCATTTTCATCATCATTTTGCAGAAATTTGCTAAAGATTGATTATATCTAACAATGATGATGATAATGATGAGGCCAAACACAATTTTTATTTGTGGATGGCTCAAAAGTTGTCGGTGGAAGAGAGAGAGAGAAAGAGAGAAAGAAAGAGAAAAAATGTGTGTGTGTGTTACAAAAATTTAAATAATTTTTAATAACCAAAAAAGAAAAAAAATCATATCGATCATCAATAAATTGCGTGCATCTGATATATTCTTATTCTGTTTACTGTCTTTTGGCTACCGAAATTTTCTAATTAGAATTTTTTTTTCTCTCTCTCTCTTTCTCTCTAATATCGATCAACTATTAATTATCATCATCAATCAAATATCAAACATTGGATGATGATAATAATGAAAACTCAATAAGGGAAAAAGGTTTTTTTCATCAAAAAACGAAAAAAACTTTGGTTGTCTCATGTGAAGTGATGAAAAAAAACCTCCAAAGAATCATAATAACAATCAACAATGATGAAAGCAAAAAAAAAAACTTATTGACCTCAATGATGATGATGATGATGATGATGATGATCACCATCATCACGACTAATCATCATTGAACAACAACAAAGAAAATGCAAAGAATCCATTTATTCATTCATTCATTCATTTAGGTCAATGCAAACAAAAAAAAACTGTAATAAATTGGAATTTGCATTTTGGCAAATAAAACAAAATTAAAAAAAGAATTGAACTCTATTTTTTTGCGTTTTAAAATTGATCATATTTATTTATTTCAATCAATCGATATTGTGACAGAAATCAGACAAAAAAAATAAAGAAATAAAGTAGTAGTATGCAATATAATGAATTGCCAAAAACGATTATTATCAAAAAAATCGATTTCGGCCATTGAATTCAACAATGGAATCGATTTTTGTTGTTGTTGGTTTGTTTGATGATGCTGATCATATATATGAAGTATAATTATCAATTTGTATATTTGATAAAACGAGAATTTGATTACAATGATCATCATCATCATCATCATCATCAATAATCAATTATTATTGTTTCATTGTTGAATAATATGTGGTTTTTTTTCATACAAACTACTAAATGATGACGACTATTAATATTACAATTCTGATGAATGAATGATCATTAGCTAAAATCACACACACATACACACACAATTATTGAATTTATTTTGATTCAGGATCCATCTATCCATTCATTCTATTTAGCTTGAAGCATTTCAAAAATTGATTGAATTTGATTTTCTAAAAAAATTCAGTTTTCAATAAAAAAAAATCCATGTATTATTATATTATGGATGTTTTCAATATTATTATGAATTTCGCTTACTAATTGCACAGCAGCAGCAGCAGCAGTCATTTGGTCTGTGTGTCTAGTCCTGGCGACAAATAATGATGTTGTTATTGTTGTTAGTGGTTGCAACTAATTGGAAACAAAATTTATAAGCACAAAAAAAAACATTATCAATTTTGTTGCGGTGGTCAAACACTGATGATGACCGTTTGTGGAAAAAAAACAATCTAATTGCCAAAAATAAATTCTGCCACCAAAAAAAAAAAAAAAAAGTTTTCTTTTGTTTTATCGTTTTTTTTTCTCTCGATTTTCACAAAGTATTGATGATCTAAAAAATGATAATGATAATATAGAGATAATAATAATAATTTTAATAATCATCATTGAGATCAATGATTCAAATAACAGAACAGAACTGAACTTTGGTACAGTACCTGTGCAGGCTGTATTCTGTTTTCAGAGTAGTATACAAAAGTCAAATTCTTTCATTATTATTTCTGGGTAAAAATAAAAATATTTGTGTCCATCTGCAGCCCTAAATAATACAAAAAGTAACTAACTACTATTATCATCTGATGATGATGACGACGATTGGGTATATCGCGTCGACAGTCATCATTATCCATCATAGATCATGGTGATGATGGTGGTTATGATGATGATAATAGTAATGTGGCGGCTATGTATAATATATAATTTACATTGTCTATCCAGGTGAATTGTGAAACAAGAAAAAAAAAATTGAAATGATCTCTCTTTCTTTTTTATGCAGTGACCATTGACGGTGGTGGTACCCAGAATGCATATGCAGTGGATATTTCAAAAAAAAACAACAACAACAACAACGACATATATAACCATCATGGTTTGTTTTTTTGTTTTTTTTTTGTTGTTGTTTTGTTCTATCTACCAATATATAACATTGATGATTATGATGGTCAATATCATCATCATCATAATGGTAGTTGATTTTTTTTTCTATTCAAAACCATAGGATAGATAGATAGATAGACATACATGTCAAACCAATATATAACAAACGAATTCAGCAAACATACACACACACACACCTTAGAAATGGTTCAATTAAAGTTTTTTTTTGCCATGGTTGTTGTTGTTGTTGTTGAAACATTTCAACAATTTCAACGAAAAAAAATTGCCACTGTCATCTCACCATTCATTCATTCAAGAGATAAATATTGTACGTGGTATGTATGCATATACAATGACCTATACCATGTATCAAAAAAGGTCAAATATACAACCTTGTACACTACCCTTATTTTTTTATTTCTATTTTTCGTTTACCGAAAAATAAAAAAGAATCCATCCATCTATTTCTATGGAATGATGATGATTGCTGTTGTTAGTCAGAAAAAAAAGAAAAAAGATTTTTGCCTACTGGCATTACACTCGTTCATTATTGATCATCATCATGGTACAGTATTTCTCATTGTGGGATTGGACATTGGTGGTGGTAATGGTGATGGTCAGCCATTATTATTATTATCATTTTTTTTTCTTAAAGATAGCCATACCTGTGTATATGATGACTATCATCATCATCATTATTATTATCATGTCTTTTTTCTTTTTTCATATTGAAACTACAACCACCACCACCCCCACTACCATCATCATCATCATCATCATCCTCGAAGATAATCATCATATTCACTCTCGTTTTGGTTATCTCAATTCATGTTTTTTTTTCTACCCCGTGGATGATCTGGTTGTATATGTGGATGGATGATATTATGGAAAGAAAGATTATGATGATTATTATTATTGTGATCATCATCATCATCATCAAATATCAACCAGCCAGCCATCCAGAATTCAAAAAAAAAGACAAACAACAATACGAACCGGTGATCGTTCATCATCATTTATAATCATCAGAAAATCATTCAAAGAATAACAATAAGGTTCGAAAAAAAAATTTTTTTTGTGATTTCGAGAAAAATGAATTTCAAATCAAAAAAAAAAAAAATGAAATTCAAATCTTAAACCTTCAATAATCATATAGAGAAAACATACCCTGCCTGTGCTCCACCTCCTCTGAGCTACGAAGATTTTCAGCCTTTTTTTTCATTTCATTTCGATTTGATTTGATTGAATGAATAAAAAAAACTACCCATTTTCAATCGAGCAAATGAAATGGAATGAAAAAAAAACATTATTTTATAAATATACAGTATGAATGATGATTGTAATAATGGACATTCGATATATAATTGTAGCCATCATCATCATCATAGATGATGTTGATGATGATTATGATCACTCAGAACAGACTACCATCATCATCATCAATTTTTAAATAATTTTTTTCCAGTAGCAGATAACAAAAAAAAACCATTATCACATATGGATCTAGCAACAGTAACAGCAACAATCATCATCATCATCGTCATGAATCGTATCGTGATGATGATGATGATGATGATTGTCGACAATTATATCGCGGATGATAATAATAAACGATTCATTTTTTATTCTATTTTCTGATTCAAAATAAGATAAAGAGATAAAAATGAGGAGAGAGAGACAGAAAGAAAAAGAAATGTGTAAAATGAATCAAAAATCGTTTGATATAACAAATGATAATGATAATAATATATGAAGAAATTTGCCTGAAAGAATAAATGGCAAAATTATTGATAAATGCTTGAATGATGTAATGGACACGACAATCACCATCATCACTACTAATCAATAACGATCGAGAATATACCATGTATCCAGAGCAACCAAAAAAAAAAATGAAGAATCACGTTTATCGCGATCCATATCATCATGGTTTATATAATAGTGATACATTATGTTATATAATCGAAAGTGTGTATGAATGGTAGCTAGTTATGTATCATCATCATCATTGTTTATATCCATAAAGCTCGTGCTCGGACAAAAACTATATATATATAACCATCATGTATGAATGATGAATGGAATGATGTGAGAGAAAATATGACCAACTATAGATTAGAATGTGGTACAATGATCAAAAAATGTGTGGTAACAAATTTAATTTCAATGGAATTTTTTTTACTACTGATTATCCAAGCTGATTGGAAAAGAATAAAGATTTTTTTTTGATCGAAATTCTTGATTTCTGATGATGATACTGTCGAACAAATCAAATCAAATCAAATCAAATTAAATTGATGTAAAGATTAAGATAATAAAAATGAAAGATTCCTCATTATAAATAAAGTATTACAAGTGTGTATGTTACAAAACGAAGAGAAAAAAAAACATTATCGAAATGAAATTCGGTAGCAATTGAAATGATGATAATGATGATGAACTAAGAAATAATTCGGTATGTTAATCATTCATACCAAAGAGATTATTATTATTATTATTTGGTGTGGCTTTTAAGTCATTGACTACTGAACAACAGCAACCATGGCTAGCCTGTTTTTTTCTTTTTAACTCAAAAACCATTAAATCCAATCTGAATGTTGATGATGAGAGTTATCCGAGAACCGAACCGAATTTTTGTTGTTCATCATCATCATCATCATCATCATCATTCGTACTGAAACATAGAATAATGAATCGCTATGATGAAGAAGATCGAAGATGAAAAAACCGAACAGAACAAAACAAAACAACAACAACAACAACAACAAAAAATCGTGACTGATCGTCACGCAAAAGAAATAACTAATTCAAACATAAACTACTGAACTGTATTGAACAAATTTTTTTGTTTTGTTTCGTTATCGAATGGAACACTGAAATACCGAAGTCAAAAACAACAGCAGAAAGAGAGGGAGAGAGAGAGAGAGAAACCACTAAAAAAATCACTATGTCTATCATCATCATCATCATAATAATAAACGCGAACAAATGAACCGAATAAGCTTCCGTGAACAACACACACACACACACATACAGTAGCCATACACACACCTGATGATCATCATCAATAACTTTTTTTCAAAAATAAAAATAAAAAAACGAACCAAAAATCGATCTCGATCGATCACAAATTTTTTTTTTTGAAAATCTCTCTCTCTCTCAATATACCAAGTATCTACAACAAGAACATTCCATATTCACTACAAGTAATAACTACTGATTGTAAGAAAGTAAGTAAGTAAGTAAGTAAAAAAAAAAATTTCAATCAATTGATAATCACATGGTGAGGTATTTTTTTTCTATAGAACAACTACAACAAGAATTACAGTATGTACACACGATGTGGATCTGAAAACAACAGCTTCAGTAAACACACACGCAAAACAAATGATCAATTAGTATATGGCCTGTGTGTCCATAACATGGTGGACACAAAGGTATCTTGATGCTGATGATGATAATGACCTTTTTTTCGATCCACACACACGCACACACACACACATGTTTTCACTTTTATTATTGTTGTTGTTGATTGTTCGACAGAATAGTAATTTTTTGAGTTTGTAAATTTTTTTTTGTTTCATTTGATGTTTATATGGTTCTTGTGTTTGTATGTGAGAGAAAGAGAGAGAGAGAGAGAGAGATTCGATGAGAAAAAAACGACAATATTTTCCTTTTTTTCACTCTTAAAAAGGTTTAATTTTCAAATTTGGAAAAAAAATTTTCCAACAAAATTATCTTATTGACATAATTCATCATCATCATTAAATGTAAGAAAAAAAAAATATAGATCGATTATATCGAGTGATTGTAAGTGTGTAGTTAAAGTAGAGGAAAAACTAACGGATCAAATTAACGAAACAAAAAACAAAAAAAAAATCGAATCAAATTACAATTTAATCGTTGATAATGATAATTATGATTGGTCATTCTGGAACAAATACATTGAAATGATCAAAATGATTACTTTCATCATCATTTTTTTTTTTCGATTGCAAACAATTTTCAAACAAAAAAAAAGTTATCAAATTAACACACACACACACACACATCAAATTATGTAACATTTGAATAATCAATCAAATCAAAACAATCATTGTGTGGATCATTATACAATATAATTCTCATGACATTTTCAACAAATGTACAAAATTGTAACAAAAAAAAAACATAACTTTAGTTTTCGTATCAAATTTTTTCAATCCGAAATTCATGAATCATTTTATACACACACACACACCATTCTTTAGTACAGTATCAGTCATGAAGAAAATGATGATTATCATGGAAAAAAAAACGGTGGGAATGGAATTTCGTTTTTTTTTTTTTTTAGTTTTTCAAAAAGATGCTACTTATATCACAGACAGACAGACAAACAGGCAAATAATAACAGAATAATAATAATAATAAACGAAACGAAATAAAATGAAAGTATATAATCTATCCGATTATAATCATATATGATTTCAATGTGATCATCGGTCGATTTTTTTTTTTTTTTTTTTGGTTTTTCAAGAATGGAAAAAAAAGTTGAAAGAAGATTTTCTAAGATGATAATCATCATCCGAGAAAATACTAGTACAAACAAACCATAAACTTATGGAAAAAAAAATCTGCAGACCAAGTGATAGAGAGAAAAAAAAACACATCTGTGTTGAGTGTCTGTGTGTGTGTGTGAATCCTAAGAGAAAAGAAAAAATCTTTGCATTGCCGCTTCCATTTTACCACCATCATCGTTGATGTTTTTTTTTTTTGTTTTGTTTTGTTTGTTTGGATTATTATTGATGATGAATATCATATATTTGTCGGACCACTCTTTGATTACTGAAATATATTGTTGCTGTTGTCGTTGTTTCATAATACTACGAATGATATGGCACACACACACACAGACATCAAAGATTTATTTATGGTCTGATTTGTTGTATATATTTCTACATATATTTGAACATTGGGCCAAAAAAAAAAACAAATTCATAATAATAACGATCAATATCAGAAACAAGCCGAATAGAAAAAATCATCATCATATGGATCAAATGTTTATTTTATCGGGCGAAAAAAAAACAAAAGAAATTGGAATAAAATCCTTTCAAATAAAATTAAAATCTTCGTAAACAAAAACGATCGATAAATTGAGACAAATTTTGTTACCCACGAATCAAACACACACACACACACACAACGAATGACCAAAAAACAATCCGGAAAATAGAAAGAAACCGACAAAAAAAACATCACACACACACACATTGACTTGCCGAATCAATTACACTTGATTCACGGCTACTATCCATTATTCAAATAAATTATTTTAAATTGAACACTTTATATATATATCTTTTAATGTGTTTGTGTGAATATATAAGAATAGAACAGAATAAAAATGGGAAAAATGATTCTTTTTTTTATCATCATGATCATTATGAATGGAAATGAACTTTGAAAATAAATAATAAATTCATTTTAAGTTCAGAACACATACAAATATACACACTAACAAACTTAGTAACTAACAACAACAACAACAACAAAAAGGGAAACTGTGAATAAGAAACTCAAAATAAAATACTATACAATCCATGAATATATTGGTGTATGATATAAGAAATCAATGGAAAAAATGCCGACAAAAGAAAACATTATCATGTTTATGAAGTCTTGCAAAAACATCTTGAAAATATTTTTTCTTAAAAAAAAGAACAATTGAAAAAAAATACCCGGACAATGATATGTATTCAGTGTTAATTCGGTTATTGTTTATATTAATTAAATAAAATCCGATATATCGGCACACATAAAGAGAGTGGAAACAGTGTGATTTTGTTTCTGACCAACAAAATACACAAAATAAGTTTATTGAGAAAAAAAAACATATCGCGATATTTAGGAAAACATAGCCAAAAAAAACAAAAAAACAAACAATTCTCGAATACCCGAATTATTAAGGATTTTGATAAGGTCATGTTTATTTTTTCGGAATGAATATTTTTAATTTTGTCGATATATTTTAGTAAGAAAAAAAAAGTTTACTTTTTAAAAATGATAAACAATTTTTTCTACGAAAAAAAAGTGCTGTTCACTGATGCATTGAATGCATACAAAAACATACACACACACACACACACACAAATGGCAGAGGTGTTTAATCAACTAACTAACCAACCATTTCATTCATGAAAAAAAAACAAACGACATCATCATAATCAATTGAAGAAAAATTTCTGTTAAACAAATCATCATCATCATCATCATCATTATTATTATAGGTGTTAATTGAACAAATTGTCGCCACCTCTTGTGCTCATTTCGTTCACTATAAATGATGATTACATCAACAATAAACAAACATAAATGATGATGATGATGATGATTATTATTATTGAACACGTCATTGACGCGCGTTTGTAGTTGACAAGTTTAAATGAAAATAAAATAGTAATCAAGAATAAAGCCAGTGATACATGAAGTGTGTCCATATCAGTGTTTGTGTGTGTGTGTGTGTGGCCTATTGGTATAAAAGATTAACCAACTGGAACGTTGCCGATGAATGAATGAATGAGACAAAGGAATTGGCAAAGAAAAAAAAACACAAACGCTAATTATCTAGTTGTGAAAATATAATTAATTATTATCAAGTGTGTTTGTTTGTTTGTTTGTCTGTGGTTTCTATGATGATATTTCGTTTCAAGTTTTGCCGTGATTTTTTTTTTGTTTCGTTCAATTTGTAACCTTTGGACCGTGTGATATTCATTCATTCATAAGTTGATTGAAATTTTAGTTATCTTTCGGTCCGAGTGTGTGTGTGTGTAAATAATAATAATAATAATAATCGGTGACGCGTGTCATTTTTTTTGTTGTTGTTGTTGTGAAGATCTCAATCATCATATTATATTGGCTAAATGTGTGAAATATTTTGTTTTTGTAGAGTAAATAAAAGTAAAACAACAACAAAAAAAAACACCTACCTTATTATGTGTCATACGATGATAATATAGATTCGAACTAGCTGTAAAACGTTTACCACATATTGGACCTATGATGATGTGGGGAAAAAAAATAGGAAGAGAAAAAACAATATTAAATCAGCGATAATAAAAAAAAACATTGAAAATAATAAAGATGTATATACGACTAACTATATTTATTATTGAAAGTTCAATGATAATCTGATGTGTGTGTGTGTGGCTATATAATTTATCATCATTTGATTTGTAGCAGAAAAAAAAATTTGTCGTAATTTTAAAATTTTATTTCCACATATCATCATCATCATCATCATACTCCTTAAATTAGCAACATTCATTCATTCATTCATCATTACTTTTTTTTCTCAATATATTAGTATCATTTCATTATCGTCGTGTTGGAAGAAGAAAAAAAAATCTTGTCCAATTTGACAATTTTTCTCATTCACAACAACAACAACAACAACAACCATAACTTGATATTTATTTATTACATCGTGATAATCAAACACATACACATACTAAGTTAATCATTATCACATGATAATTTTTTTTTACTTTTCTCTTCATTGGAAAATTTATTATTTCGCAAAACAAAACAAAAAAAAAAAAAATAAAGATGACGAGAAAAAATGAATTTTTTTTTCTATTCAATTATACTTACATTGATGTGGTTTTTCACCAGAATGTATTCTGCGATGTGTATTTAATGATGATGATGTGCTAAATCCTTTGCCACAAACATCACAAACATGAGGCTACAATGATGAATTAATGATGAAATGAAAAAGAAAAAAAGAAATCATGAATTTTGTCTTAATTTTGGTATAAATTTTAATGAGAGAAAAAAAAACCAGGAAAATATAAAATGAAAGCAAAACATACTTTTTCACCAGTATGTGTACGCAGATGACGACGTAATAATGATGGTCGATCAAATGCTTTACCACAATATTCACATGGTAACATTGTACGTTCACGTGGTTTTTTCACCACTAAATGATTAGCTAAAGATTTCATTGTTTCAATATCTTTTAATACGGTTTTTGTCATTGTTAGTTTTAATGCTGCTGCAGCAGCAGCAGCAGCAGCCGCAGCATTAGTTTTAGCCATTGCCTTTGTTGATGCGTTCAATGTTCTTGATGATGATGAATTCAATATTTTCATTGTTGCTGTTGTTGTCATCGATTTTGATGTTGAATGACTTTTCATTGTATTCGATGATGATGATGCGGCTGATAAATGTCCATCATCATCATCATCATCATCAACATCTTCAAAATCATCAACAATATCCTCCTCCTCTTCCAAATCATCATGATGATCGATCATAACATTATCACAACAATCATCATCATCATCATCAACATTGATCATAATTTTATCATCATCATCATCATCAATATCATCATCGATTACCGATTCTGGTGAACTTGGTAATCGTGGTTGATTATTATTATTATGATGAATTTTTTTATTATTATTATTATTATTGATGATCATATTGTTGGTATTACTATTATTATTATTTTGATTGTTATTCATTGAGAGATCAATTGTCATTGTCGTTGACATTGTTTTTGTTGTTATTTTAGTCGTATTTGTTGTTGATGATGATAATTTTCTTGTTGTTGACATTGTTGTTTTATTTAATTTTGATAAAAATTCATTATGATGATCCGATAATGCTGACGATGATGATAAAAAAGGTAATAAATGATTTTCATTATTCTGTGAAAATAACGTCGATGATGACGATGATGATGATGATGATATCGATGATGTTGTCGATGATTCGGATGGTGATGCCAATAATGACATTGAAAGATCAAGTGGACTATCTGTTGTTGTTATTTTGTATTCGTTTTGGAAGAAAATTAAAAATAAAAATAAATTTTTTACATGGATGAATTCGAACAAAAAAAAACAAACAAACAAACAAAAAACCTACCTTGTAATGCTTGACGACAAATAAATGCATGATGATGATGTGTACGAAAAAATGGTGATACAGCAAACAATGATGGATAGAATTGATGAAACAATGTTGTTGTTGTTGTATTTAGATCGAAATTTTTGAGATCATAATATACGACAATCTCTTTATTTGAAACAATTGTCTGTATACATTCATATATCACTTCACCACGTATTATACGTCCAATAATATTGACATTTTCATTCAATAATTTTGTTATTGTTACAAAACGTATCCAATTACAATGTCGTACTTTTTTATTATCAATATCACGTATCTCATCGAAACAACCAAATTTATTTCGTATCTAAAATATATATATAAAAAAATGGGAAGAGTGAATTAATCAATTAAAATCCAATAATAATAATAATAATAATAATTGGAAACAAAATTTGTTTGTTGAAAAAATGTATTTTTATCTCTTTGTGTTCATGTGTTCATTCATCCATTTCAATTTCAGATTTTTAAATCAATTAACTATTTTCAAACAAAATCAATATAATCAATATGCATCGAAGAAAAAAAGGAAAAAAAATTTGCAAGATTAGTTTTTTTTTGCTCTGAAGATTTGGAAAATTCGAAAAAAATCATTTATCATTTTTTGTGTTTTAGTGGTAAAGAATATATTATATTGAAATATGTACGTCTTGTATGTTTTTTTTTAATTCGTTATTCACACTATCAATATGACCACTTTTTCCGTATCTTTCTGTTCTTTCTGAGAAAGAAATTAATCAATTATACTTTCATATGATTTCGAATAACTATCTGATTGAGAACAACAACAACAACAACAACAACAGCAACAAGTGTTCGAAAATTACCTTCAATCTTGCTTGCTTGCATTTGTGTGGACAGAATCACATATCTGTTTTTTTTTTAATTAATGATCATAAGCAAAGCCAATATGGCACATAGTGATCGACTATCTATACATCTATCCATATTTGACATTTGGAAAATGTTGGAAAAATGATGATGAGAAAAAAATTATTATCAATTCTAAGCCGAAAAAAATGTTAACGAAAAAAAAAACAGCTGGATATTTAAATTCCACATACACACACACAGATATGGTATATAGTAGTATAGTGACATATTTTTGTATTGCAAAAAAAAGAAAAAAAAATAATTTCAAGCAATGACCTATGGTCAACCACCAACTACAACAAGTGTATGTGACCGCCCCGTTATTTCTATTAATTTACCGGTCAACCTGTTGACCTGTTACATGTTGTATATGACCACCATCATGACCAAAACGATCATCAATGTGACAATAATCATCATCATTGAATGGTGATGGTGACCTATGTTATATATAAGATTGGTGATAATGATTCTTTAAAGATATTTATCCTATCTTTTATCTTATTATTAAATTGAAATGAGGCGAAATAAAAATATGGCAATGAGGTTCTCATCAAATAGTCATTTTTTTTATTATTTTCAATGATTTTTTTTTATATACTCAAATATCCATAACATGATAAACAACAACAAAAAAAAGAGCACACACACACACACATAAACAGTTTTCGTAATATATATTTTATTTTATGAAAAAAAAATTTCCATAAACTTCCACAAACAAAAAATAAAAATTTAATGATGATTAATTCTCATTCATAATGATGATGATGATGATGATGATGATGATCAAGATGAAGAATGTGAAAATGATAAGATATCAATGTTGTTGTTGTTTTTTACGAAAGTTGTCGCTGATCATCATTATAATCATCAGTTTTTTTTTGGAAAATTGAAAAAAAAAATTCAAAAAATTATTTTCCATAAAGAATTCTGTTATGGATGTTTTTATTTATTTATTTATTTATTTTTTTTTTGAAATGAAACGATCATCATCATATGTGCATGTTTTTAAATGATTTCCAATTTGATTCGTGTATGAAAATAATTTATCATCATTTCTCTCCTCTCTCTCTCCTTCTTCGTTCATTTGATTATTTTCTTAAATCCAGCAAAAAAATTTTTTTTATTCAAACATTCAAATATATTAATAGAACGAGAGAGAGAGAGAGAGAGAGAGAGAGAGAGAGACACCCGAAACAAGCAAGGTTCGAATCATTATCCGTGAGTGTGTACTAATCAAAAAAAAAAAAAATGAAAAAATGAAAAAAATTCAAAGTCAAATCAGTAATAATTTTCAATTAATCATTATTCACTTCCACTTGAAATATATGGAAATCTTATGACATAAACCACCATTTACCATTATCACTATCACTATAAAAAAAAATTTTTATTTGATGAAAAACAAAAACGAACGACCACCACCACCACCATATAATCATCAAATAAACACCATATTTTGAAATGATGTGGTTATATCCTCTTATGGATTTTTTTATCTTTTTTTTTATCTTTGGTAGTTTATGAACAACAATTTCATTTCTTTCCATATATATTTGGTTGATGATGGTTTGGGTTTGATTTGATTGAACAATCAATAATTTCTTAAAGTTTAATAGATTTTTTTTTTTGGTTTTGGTTTTCCATATTTTTTTTCATATCTTTTTTACAAAAAAAAACAGGAAAAAAATCCATAAATTTCAAGCTGTGGATTATTTTCAAAAAAAAAAAAAAAAAAAAAAAAATCATGGTGATCACCATTATGTTTTTTTTTCGAAAATGATCGAATGAATAGAAAATCAAAAAAAAAATCAATTATCAATTATCGATATGGATGATGGAGGTTTGAAATGTTTTTTGTTCCTTTTTCAATATAATTAATGGATATATTTTGCATTGAATCATCATCATCATCATCATCATCATCATCAATATTTAGATAGAGATGATTTTCAAGACAATCAGATCAATCGAATTCAACGGACAACAACAATCGAAAATGTTGCATTTTTGGCATACTCTGATGATGGGTTATACACAGAAAAAAAACATGATATATTATCCAATGTTCAATATACATATAAATCATCATAAAAAATGAATAAACTGCTTTTGGCCTATCTTTTTTTTTTTTTTTTTGGCTAAACCATCATCTTCCTGGGATACCATGGGTTTTTTTCATTTCAGAAAATGGAAAACAACTATCCTTGATCTGTCTATCTGTGTTTGTTGGCCATTTTTGCACTTTACCGAATGACCAAAATTGAAAACACACTGATATACTGATGAAACTAAATCCTAAAATCTTTATGAACTAAACTGATGAACTATGAAGTGAATGATGATGATGATGATGATGAAGAAATGGAAAATTAATTAATGGATCCATATCGCTGATTTTTTTTTCTTTTGCTTGTTTGAATATTGATGACGATGATGATGATGATGATGAATATGATGACGTGAATGAGAGAGGTGAAAAAAACTTGAATTCAAATTTTTATTTTTTTACTATAGTCATTTGGCCATTTATTTCATTATAAATAATCAATTGATTTATCTTGATGATGATGATGATGATGATCAATGGTATCATATTTCATTTTTTTGTTAATAATTCAAAAAATAAGTTTGATGCAATTCAGTATTTTTTTCAATTCATCATGATCATATGGTTCTTGTTTACGTTGTTTACATGTTGTTTTGTTAAGAAAATGAAAAAACATTTTCAATTTTAAAGGAACATTTCATCATTTCATTCAATGATTGAATAGAATATAACGATATGGATGAATTTTTTTTTCTTATTAAACTGTCATTTGTCATTAGAATCATTTCTGTTTATTGTTTTTTCTTGTTCAACTAACGAAAAATTGAAAAGATAAGAACAAAAACCAAATTAGGATTTTTTTTTGTTCGTTAGTACCGTTTGTTTATTTGTTTGATTCGTTGACAATAACAAGAAATTTTTGGCCAAAAAAAAAAATAAAAAACTCGAGACAAACCAATGAAAATAAAATGGAAAAATTTTCTCATGAAGATCTTCTTCATTTTCATAGTTAATCATCATCATCATCATCATAGTCATCGTCAGTGGTCTTATGGTTGATCAAAATCTTTCATTCATTTTATCTGCTTTAAAATGACTTGACTTTACTTAGCTTATTGGTGGAGAAAAAAAAACGGTGAGAGTTAGATGACCGCGGCATTTCGATCAGGTAAATTTTTTTTTTTAAATTTTTCCTGGCTTCACTAAATAAAAAATCAAGTTCATAGACCATAGATTGTTTTTCGTAGTCGTCTTCGTTGTCGTCATACACCTACACGATTACAAGATTTTTTTTCTTTCTCTCTCTCTCTCTCACTGTATGACAAGATATTCACAATCAAATATTGCATTTGATAACATTGTGAATATTAACTTGTGTGGTGTAGGTGATTTTTTTTTTTTTTTTTTGATAAAGCTTGCGCGGCAATAAACTATTGACAGATTAGATTAATTCTTTTGTTTTTTTCTTTGATACTGGTTTCTGGTGTAGTTTTTTTTGTGAATTCTACAAGTAAATTAATTCATTGATGATATGTTGGAAATGTTCTTTTTCTTTTTCTTCTTCTTGATAATTCATTAGTATTGACAACAACTACTATAGTAGTAGTTAATGATTATTTAAAAAAAGTTGATGATGTAATTGTTGTTGTTGCGCTTTGTATACAGGTCAAAGAATAAATGAATGATCATTTTTTTTTATTATGACCACAGCTGCTGAGTCTCGATGACCACCAGCACTACTAGCTACAACACACACACACAGATATTGTTTTGGACATTTATACATAAAACAAATAACGTCAAATGTAACGAATGTCGCGACGACGACGACGACGACGACAACAACAACAACAACAACAACATTCATCATTCAGTTCAATTCAATTGAAATTGATTGAAATCGATAAATATCATTCAACTTTTACTTGTCATATGATAAAATTAAGAATAAAATAAATAAAATGTGACATTTTTTCTTCTTATCAGATTTGTTTCAGATAAGTTATATTGATTCTGACTTTTTTTTAAAAAAAATCCATAGGGTTCATGGTGAAAATCTTTGAATGATTAAATGTTCAGAGAGAGAGTTTATTTGTCGTTATTATCATTTTTTTTATTGTTTTTTTTTGTTCAACTATTTTTTTTTTTTTTGAGATTTCATATCGGATCTAAAGATAATGGTTAAAACTGGACAACAGAAAAATATAAATTAAGACCACCTGACTAATGAACTGGAAAAACAAACTGCAAAAGTTCATTAATTTAAAACAAAATGAAAACAATTCATTTCAAGTAGCCAATGTGTGTGTGTGTGTGTGTGAGTTAGTGAAACTACTGATGATTATCAATCAATCGATCTTTTTCTGGCAGTAAGAAAAAAAAATTCCCGTAAATTCGTTATAATAATTTTATTTTTGGGGAAATATAATTTTGCAACGAACGACCACCACCACCACCATCATCATCACCAACATGATCATTCATTATCAATAGATCATATTTAATTGGCCAGATGATAATGATGATAATAATAATAATATGTCAATCGACACAAGTGTCATGTATCGGTTGTAATGTTTTCTTTGATATTAATTCGGGTTAAAAAAAACAGAATATCTCACGAAATGATCATTTGAAAAATTTTTAAAAGACATCCTGCTGGTCATGTTGTGTTGTTCACAAACAAAAACAAGATGGATGAAAAAAAAAGAAAAAAAAATTTATTTCGAAAGAAAAAAAGAGAAAAACTAATTGCTTCTCGTATCGCACACAATGTGTGTGTGTGTGTGTAACGACCATCATCGACAACAATCTACAGTAGTCAGTAGTTATATATTAGGATGATGTTCATCAAAATTCTTTCCATTTTCTTGTTTTGGAAGATTCCATTGAACAACATTTAATTTATGAGAAATTTTTTTTTCTTCTACTGCAGTAAAGCAGAAAAAATCGTGTATAGCACCTGAGATATATTATCAAAAAAATAGACAAATGAAATACGCTTGACGCTACTAGAAATATCGCGTTGCTTTATCATCAACATTGATGATGATGATGATGAGGCTCATGATAATAATGTTCAACAAATGAACAGCAGCTGATAATGAATTTCTTCTATTTTCTGCTACTGCTGTTGTTGCTGCTGGTGCTGCTGCTGAAAGATTCATTTCATTCAACAATTTACATTCGAAAAAAATTGAAAAAAAATTGAGAGAAGAAAAAATGTAAAGAAATAAGGTAAGGTAAAGCTTGCTGAGCTAGGCCATGTCATGCCAAACAAGCTTTTTTTTTTAATTTCAGCTGCTGCTGTTCCTTGGTTGAAATGAATCTAAAATCTTTTTTCTTTTTTTCTTCTTCTTCATTGTGTGTGTGTGTGTGTGTGAGGCATATGAGCTGATGATGTTCATCATCGCTATTGTTGTTCAAAACTGAAGAAGAAGCAATTTAAGAAATAAATAGCCAGAGTTTATAATAATAATAATTAATAATTAAATACCTGGCAAAAATAAGCAATTTTTCTTTTTTATGAAAAATAAATAATCTACGTTCAAATCAATTAGAATTTTTTTTTTTTTTTTTTTGATTCCAGAACACTATGGAATCAAATTATCAATCGAAAGAAATATGTTCAAGATAATTTCAGATACACACACACACTAATAATAAGTGGCCATGATTGGCCAATCTATTATCATCGAATAAATAAAAGAACAAAAAAAAAACAATCAGCCAATATGGCCACCATATGGCTATCGAGCCACCACCATCATCAACACGCTTGTCTTTTGTTTGAAAAAAAAACAAAAAAAAAAACGAATAAAGATCGTGCGCGCAACAGGTAGCTTCATAGAAAAAAAAATTGCCTGTCGAATCAATATACATATATACCAAGCTTCAACAACAACATCACCATCGATGGCTAATCATTTGTTTTATTATTGCTTCAAAAATGATCAATCGTCTTTGTGTTTAAATTTTCGATCCATTTTTTTTTCTTGATTCGAATGTAGATTGTTGTTGTATGATCTCTATTGGAATTCAATTTGGGGGTGGTGGTACTCGTGATAAAAAGAATTACAACTGTATTCATCATCGATGATGGTTGCAATCAAAAAAAAAAAAAAAACAATGGCATCAGCGGGTGATGTATTGTAGTATTGTCAATATTAATTGACTTGAACAAAAAGCAACAAACGACGAATAAGAAAAAGAAAACGAATTGAAATTGTCAATTTTTAATTTTCAATTCGATTCGGTCGATAGTGAGTAATAATAGGAAACCTTGAAAAATGAATGACCACCTTCAACTCTCATTACACCTTTCCATCATCATCATGATCATCAGCTAAAGAATTCAGGTAAACTTTCCAGGATTCCAGAAAATTATTTCATCAGATAAACATTATCAACAACAAACATATATATTCCGGGTGTGTGTATACAACAAGGGGCAAGATTATATTTTGTATCATTACAAATATTATTTTGTTTATGTTGTCCATTTTTAATGATTAATTATCTTTATATTACACACAAACTAAACATCATTTTGCCTTCGTCCATCTCTCCAATATTTCCATTTTCATTTCATAAATGAAATATTATTATTATGCACTTCAGGTAGGTCTTACTTCGAATGTATTGCCTTTTGTATTTTTTTTTTTTTTTTTTTTGTCTTCAAAATTTATAAACATCATATCATATGGAATCAGGTTCATTATTGTTATATATGTTTGTTATGCATTCACTTCCATAGATACATGAATAAGTGAAAAAAAAAATTATATCTACAGCTACCTGGTATCTTTCTATCTGAATTATTATCTTATTATCATCATCATCATTCATTCATTCATTAATATAAAGTCAATGTTCAATTGTTGTTGGATTTTTACATTTAAAACAACATTAGACAAATTGAACAAACTACTACTGCTGTTGTTGTTGCTGCTGCTGCTGCTGCTGCTGTTGAATATTGATGTAGATTTTTGATGTAAAGATAATAATAAAATTCACTAACGCAGTCGGTGATCGTCAGTCAGTCAGTCAGTTAGTCAATCATTTAAGTTTGTATTAAAAAAAAGCAAACGCGAAAAAAAAATCGAGTAATGAGCAACATGTCCGAATAATAATAATATATACCGCCTAATGTGCGTACCATCATCATCATCATCATCGGTATTTTAGATATACCGAATTTGTCGATTATTATTAACATCGAAATATATGTTTACAATCATCATGTTATATATAAGCATCATTTATTATATGAAGAAAAAAAAACATTCGGGTATGAACAAAAATCAATCTTCGGAACATGTGTGTATGTGTGTGTGTGTGTGTGATATATGTGATACAGGTGTGTCCATTTTGTTTTTTTTTACCAATATTTTTATTTTCAATATGATGATACGAATATGTATCTTTTTCCAATTCGTCTTCAAACACACACACACATACTGAGAATAAATTTTAAATTATATTTTTCATGTTACTTTGCCTTTTTTTTCTCTCTTTTTTCCTTTTCTCTCTGTCCATTGTTGATTTACTGATTCAATATTGATTGTAAAATGTTGTTGTTGTTGTTGTTGTTAATGTTCATTATGGATGATGATGATGAAAATGAATTTCAAATGATTTTTTTTTTGTATTACATGTAAACACACACACACACATACAGTACTCTATTGCTGTTCCATAAGCATTAAATTTTTCTTTCTGTATAAAATACATGAAAGCAGAAATGAAATGATCACACTAATCATCATTATCATTGATTGAACATCATCATTGATCTTTATTCTTTATTTTATACTTACACACACACTCACACACAAACAAAAACACGCATTAAGTCATTATCGTTCTATAGAGAGAATGTTTCGACATTAATTACATGGTTTTAGTTTTAGTTTTAGTTAAAATTTTTGTTTCGCTGTTTGTTTTCATCAAATGATTCAATGATCATATATATATGATATAGTGTTCATAAAGAAGAAGTAGCCAAAAAAAAAACTCATTATAAACACAAATACACATACACACACACAAAGCAAACTCGAAAATATATTTTGTACAGATGGACACATAACAATAACAACAAGCGAAAAAATAAATCTAGATCATCATCATCATCGATTCGATATGGCCACCAATATTTACCATAATTGTTACTGTTTGATCATTCAGTTGGTTCAATTATAATTCAATGTGCGTGTGTGTGTGTGTGTGTATAAGGATCCATCAATAAAAATGGGGAAAAAAAATTTTATTCAATCAATCAATTGATTAATTGATCTGATGAACAAAGAAAAAATAAATAAATCTCTGAATCTATAAGAGATTATGTAATCAAGATTAAAAATAAGGATAAAAATGTTTGTACAAGAAAAAAATAAAAATAAAAATAAAATAAATAATAATAATGACCAATGTGGAAAAACACACGTGCCACACACACAAACACAAACATATTGCGTGCGTGCGTGCGTAATAGGCAAAAAAAAACACGCGTTTCTGATCTATAATAATCTATATTTATATCGGTTTAATATCTTAAAGGTTTCATTTCATTTTTTTTGCCTCATAACAAACATTCAGACCACATCCCACCATCTCATCATAAAAATCATCATCATTGATTGATTGACCATAACAAATCTGTTGTTACTGTTCAATTTCAACATCATCTGTGTGTGTGTGTGTGTGTGTGTATGATCAATTGTCATCATCATCATCATCATAATCATAGAAAATTTTGTATTTTTTTTCTCGATGAAAAAAAAAATACAAATAAACAAAGAACTATTCGAAGAAAGAAGAAAATCATTTTTTTTTTGATGATTATGACATTTTTTTTCAAATCGTTTCGTTTCGTTTTCGTTTTTTTTTTGTTGATTCATAACAACAACAACAACAAAAAACAAAACGAGAACACTATTGTTTTGTTTGTGTGTCACACACACACACTTATTGGTCAGTTTATTGTGGCCTATTTCAATCGCATCCACAACGATAACAATATCAACATCATCATCATCATCATCAATAATCATCACTGGAACATTATTACAATATCACATTTCATCACACACACACACAAACAAATGAATAAATGACATTTCTTTTTTATTTATTTATTTATTGATAAAAATATAGTGTGAAAAAAAAGAAGCATGCGTACAAGCATTCAAACACACACACACACATTCGTGCTTTGTAATCAAAACAAAACAAAATTTTCATTATTTTGTTCAATTTTTGGGCGTCACATACAAACACACACACATGCAAACAAAACAAAAAAGTAATGCACACACCAAAAACACAATTGCCACACACATATGCCAAACACTTCATCATCATCATCATCATAATCATGATCAAATAATGTTGATGATGATGATGGTGGTGGTTTATAGACACTTTTGTATAATAAACAATGAATGAATACACACACACACACATGCATAATTTGATTATAACAAAGAAATTATTTCTGTTGATGATGATGATGATGATTGGCTAACAGCTCACTGAAAAAAAAACATTCTTTGTTCATTCACAGTTATATTGTTTTGTTTTGTGAATATATAATGTTGTCAACAGCAGCAGCAGCAGCGGCAGAAAAAAAGAAATCTAGCTGGTCAAACAGTTTTTTTTATCAAATGGTCACGTTATCATCTTTGTATATCATTCATTCATTCATTCATTCATTTTTTAGCTAAATCCTCTTTTGATTTTTGTTTTCAGCCAAGTAAAAAAAAAATTATGAAAATCAATTTTTTTTTAGAATTGAAAAATTTCAATGAAAATTCGTGATGATATATAAAAAAAAATGAAAGAAAGATGATGTTCATTTTTTTTACTGTTTCATTTTTTACTTTAGCCAAATTCAAATAGAATGTGCATTGTTTGGGATTTTTTTTTGTTGTTGTTTCTTTCGTTTTTATTCATCATCAAATTATCCAAGATGATGATATATTAATCCATGCCCAGATAGAAAGGGGCTTGACCATTTTTTTTTTACAATTTTACCAATGGTCATTTAATGATGCACGTTTTTTTTTGTTTGTTTACTTGTTTGCAATCAAACATAAGAAACGAAAAGCAAAAAAAAATGAAATTCCATTCGGTTCAAATCCATGATGAGTTTTGACCAACAACAACAACAACAACCACCAAAAGAACAAAATTAAACTTGAAATTATCAATAATCTATGGAAACGACAAGTAAATGTATGACACACAGTAGCAGATATCGAAATGTATTTGATTACACATTTACAAACCAATAATTATCTGTTCAAAGATTTTCAAAAAAAAACAACAACATGAATTTCATACATTCAACAACGAATTTGAGAAGAAAGATGAAAAGAGAGATTATTATTTAAAAAAAAAATTTCAGTCAAATTCAACCAAAGAAAAATTTTTTTTTTCAATTCTAAATCTAGATTTATTTATATCACCATCGATCAATCGATCAATCGATATTATTATATATGTCTGGATATGGATCATATCGGATAATTATCATCATCGATGATCATTATTATGAACATGAACATTTTGATTGGTGGTCAGTATTTTTTTTTTTTATTTTTCTGCATTTGCCGCCACATACACACACACACACACACACACACAAATCATCATTTGATTTTTTATCTTAAATAATGATGATCACATCATATCATCTATGATCATTTAGTGATGCTGATGATGATCATGGATGGATAATAATAATAATAATCATCATCATCAACATTGAAGATCTCTCTCTATCTCTCTTTTTGAAGAGATTACCATCACCAATACGGCTCCACTTATTTTATCGCCTGGACACACACACACACAAACAACATAAAATCCAAGACAATTTTTTTTTATTTATCAAAAGCATCGTTGTCATCATCATTATAATCGTTGTTGTTATTCGGTTTTCAAAGATAATTTCGGTAGCATCACACAAAAACATCGCCCGAAAAAAAAACGAAACTGGTTTTTTTTTCTTTATTTCTTTTATCTTTCAGAAGCCAGTGGCTACCCGTGTTGTTGAAAAATATCCAGTATATTCATTCACCACCATCACCAAGTGTGCGTGTAATTTTTAGTATTTTTTTTTTTTTGTTGACCGTGGGGGCGGAGGAGGATGAAAAAATAGGGATGATGATTATAATGAACAAGGTGAACACTATTGAAAAGATAAAAAGAAAAACCTAATCTATCTTCATCATCATCATCATCAACGACAACAACATCTTACCCCTCATTCCTCGCTTCTTGTAGATTACACGCAAATTTTTTTTTTCTTGAAATTTCTCACGCACGAAATTTTCTTTCTTCAAGGTAAAGAAAAAAAAATTTTTTCAATGGCTAAGAAGAAGATACTGAGGAAAAAGAAATTTTTTTTTCTTAAACTTTAACATTTTCATGATCAATTTTTATATCGTCATTTTGATCTTGGTGTGATCTTGATCACAGTAAAAATAAACGAAAGGAATCCATATGTCAAAAACAACAACAACAAAAAAAAGATGTGAACATGGATTTTTTTTTGGTCAATTAATGATAAAGAAGATGACAAAAAAAATTCTAAAGAAAAATCAAACTTAACGTTCAAATTTGGCCACACTTTAAATTTGAAGATGATGTTTTTTTCAATGTCAAAGTTTATGGGAAAAAGGTTTTCTTTTCACTTGCTTACTCAAATCTTTTAAAATGATTCACATTTTCATCAACTCATTACACTACGAAATGACATTCAAATTCTAAAAAAAAAGAGAAAAATCATTTTCCACCAGTGATGGAAACAAAGTGAAAAGAAGAAGAAGAAGAAAAAAAAGTGAAAACATCCAAAATAAAAGGTAAAAGGGAATGCATTTTTTTCTTCTACTTTTATTTCATCATCATTTCACCACTATACATTGAATATTTTGAAATTTTATTTTTTTTTTTTATTCACAAATTTCACTTTTTTTTTCTTTAGTTAGTCATTAGTTTAGTTTTTGCTATTATTATATTGTTGTTGGTGAATAGAACCATAGCAATGGTCGATTGTCCGATTGCGTGTGTGTGTGTGTATGTGTTTTTTATATCTCATCACAAATAAGAAAAACATGAAAAAAATAAAAAGAAATTCCAACTTGTACTTGTTGTTTGTCATTCTCATTCAATAATCATAACTATTCTATTCGTTTTTTTTCTCTCTTATTTTGATCACCAGAATCATACCATTAATTCATTCGATTTGATTTGATTTGATAAAAGAAAAAGAGAAAAGAAAAAAAAATCTTGTCATTTTCCATATCTCTACTACCATCATCATCATCAACATCATCGTTATTATTTTTTTTTAATAACATCTTGCTTTCACACTGTATTGTAATTGTCGATAGAGTACAACAACAACAACAATTGTTCGAATAACAACATCAACAAGAATAACTAGTAATTGTCCAGATGTAAATTTCGGTAGCTCACACACACACACACACACACACACCTGCTTATTATTATTATTATTATTATCAATGATCATTATCATCAAATCAATGGCAACAACAAGAACATTTTCGTACCATACATTTTGGTTATTTATTGAATTCTTATAAATTTTTCATATATACAATCATCATCATCATCATCATCATGGATAATTAACTAACTAACTAACGAACAAACTAAACATTTTGAACTTTGAATTTTTTTTTTCATTCGCTCTAGTTAGTAGTAGTTCCAGTGTTTGCTGTCAATTATCATCATCATCGTCATAATGATAATCACAGAAAAAAATTCTATTCCCTCCTTCCTCTTTTGACGGCAACGAATGTTTGTTCATTTGTACACAAATGATGATATGGTTATTTTTTTTTCTTTTTTTTCGATTCAATGTTTGTGTTTGATCAAATTCCGACAATCAACCATATGAACATCACTACCACCACCACCACCATCAACAACAACAAGCAATATTTATTCTATATAAGTTGGTCCTGTGTGTGTGTACATTTATTGGGTAATAATTCGATCCTCATCATCGATTCTATCGATTACATGATGTGTGGCAATTGGAAAGAAAAAACAATCAAAGTGAAAAATCATTCGATTCTGTCGGAGTGTGTGTGTGTGTGTGTGGTTTTTATTTGTTAGCATTAGATTTGTCATTCGATAATTATTTGATTGGCCGGAACCAATAATATATAACATAAATTAAGGAGACGAAAAAATATAATTTTTTTCAATTTCAATTTCGGATTAAAATAGAAATTTTTTCTTATTTTTTGTTATTAGTTAAAATAGTTACGATTAACTTGTGTGTGTGTGTGTGTGTGTGTGTGCCTTAAAATTAACCCCTACACACTCAATATACCATATGTTTGTTGAAATTTCCAGATCATTCTGTTGTTTTTGTTGTTGTTGATCGATTAATGATGATAATAATGATCATTATCAATGGAAAAAATATGGAGTAAAAAAAAATATGCAAACAAATATTCTTGAATTCAAACAAAAAATGCCGCTATTTTTATTCAAATAAATGAATGAATGAAATAGAATGGATTCAATGAATGGATCCATTGCATTCAAAACAACAACAACAACAACAACAAAAATCAAGAATCAATGGAAAATATATAAATATTACTACATCATAAAGTAATTTAGCCGAAAAAAAAGTTTGAAATGAATCAAGTTGTTTTGCGTTAGTTTATGTGTATGTTATAAATATAAACAAAGGCAATAATGTACAAATTTTTTTTCTTTATTTCAAGTAAATTATGATTAGTGAATGAATCAATAATGTTATTACTACTTACATCATCATCATTGAGCAATGAATAAACTTCTAGACGATCCAAACGTATTGTACCTTGGAATGGTAAGAAACAGGTACCTTTACGTATTAATTGATTACTGTAAACACAAACACCGGATTCGGTTTCTGTTTTCTTTTCTGTTGCATTTTGTTGTCGACTTTTGATATTTTTCAATCCATTTATAAGATGTAGATAGGAATCTTTTGGCCGTAACATTAGGCTAAATTCTGATGGTATTAATACGCAGGTTTCCATTTTTTTTTTTAATTTATTTATTCTATTTTAGGTTTCGTACAGATGAATAAGAATATGATGAACTAATTGGCCAAATGAACACGAAATGTGGTAATCACACACACACAAACAAACAAACACACAGTACACATCAATAACAATAAACACAATATAACAACATTCACTTGAGCACATACAAAAAACTGATGAAACAATTAGAAAGAAAAAATTTTCAAACCATAAAAATCAATAAATTCAATGGCTAACAATTATTACATCATCGATGACTATATCAAATTAAATCTGTAGAGATAGCGAGAAAAGGAACAAAAAAAAGAGACACACCCATTGATTGATATGAAACACAAACGCACACACAAACACATTTAATTCGAATTTAGAAAAAAAAATTAAAATTAAATCGATGATGATGAAATCAAATAAAACTAAATCAAGAATCAATCAAAAGCCAAAAACAAAACTGTATAGCTCATCCATATTACACGACACATAAACACAAAAAAGATCGATCGATATACGTCGTCGTAATCGTCGTCCAACATGGACTAGTTCTCAAAGTGTTCTGTGTGTGTGTGTGTGGCGGCCACCAAAAATCTGTATTAGAAATTTGCTTGATCTTTTTTTTTTCTTTTCTTTACAACGTTGTTGATGATGATAAACACTATTGAACATCGGCAAAAATAATAGAAAAAAAAACACTAAATAATAATGTTCACAATGAGTAGTGGTTGCGGTGGTTGTTACGATTCATAAAGATCATGTGTTATGGTGTATGGTATGATATGATGATGATGGTTGATGGTGGTGGTGGTGGTGGTGGTGGTGGCGGCACTTTTTTCTCTCTCACATTACCTTTTTCATTCTCTCTATTCAAGTGTCTTTTTTTTCTCATTCAATCACTACAAATATTATTTTGTGTTTGAAAGGTGGAGCCTAATTGTTCTGTTTCAATTTTTTTTTCACCTTTTTCTTTTTATATTTTTAGTTTTTCATTCTATTTTTTTTTCGTTCAATATGCATTGATGATTTGTTGTTAGTTGTATAAGATAAACAACAAAAACAACAGTAAATTTTACATTTGCGCGTGCCTTTTTTGTTCAAATTCTGTGTATATGTGTGCGTGATTCATCGATTGATGCTTTTATTGGTCGTTGTAGTTATTGTCGGCCCCTCCCCATTTTCTAGCCCATCCATAATGTCATATAAATAAACGTACACTATGAACGAAAGATTGGCTCCACCCATTATTTTATATATTATTATCCAATATGACACACACGCACACACACGATAGTTTGTTTGGAGAGAAAGAAAAAAACAATCCATAGAATAAGTCAAGAAAGGCACCTTATTGATTTAACATCATTCATTCATTCATTCATTGATTAGTGGTTTCATATATATGTATATGGCGCCAAATTTTGGTTCCTAAAATTGATTTGATCTAATTATACGATTATGATGTGACATTTAAGTGATCAAAAGAAAAAAAATTATTCAATCCAACATAGAACACAATCAAACATTGGAAATTCATAGAGAAAAAAAGGGCGATGATATTTGTGCACATTGCAAAAATTGCATGTGTGTGTGTGTGTGTGACATTCATTCATTTATGCAGCCTACCTATTTGGATAACCAAATATGAATTTTTTTTTCAAAATTCAAATATTTTCTTTCTCTGTGTATGTGTGTGTGTGTGTGTGTGGGCGGTAATTATTACATACGTCTGTAATCGAATGTATTTGTCAATCAAAAAAAAAAAAAAAAAAAAATTCTGTTCATTGATAATTGATGACATTTGACATAACATTATACATTGTTAGAAAAAAAAATGAAAAAAATAAATTGATTGTGGAGCAAATAACAACAACAACAACAACAAAAAAAATTTAACTTTTGAATTTGAATGCTGCTCTATAGCATACACCATCATTGTCATCATCCGAATTAATTGTTCCATGTTCTCATGTTATATGAATGACAAAACTATATCAAAAGATCACACAATTCAAGTTCATTCATGTTTCATAATTCCAAAATGTCATCATCATCATCATCATTATCATTATCATCATTTTTGTTTATTGTTACAGAAATGGTACAGTGATAAAATGTGTGCATCAGTCTAGAACAATGATGATAATAATTATTTCATCATCACCATTGTGTGTGTGTGTGTGTATTAACCTTGACACCTAGATACGACAAATTGACAAATTTTAAATAAAATTTTCTGGGAAAAAATTACAGATGATGTGCCATGTTACCTAGTTTCACACGCACACACACACACCTAGTTGATAATGTGATGAAGATGATCACAAATTCATTCTGTTTTTTTTTTTGAATGAATGAATGAAAAAAAATGTCGCCTACATCGATTATAATCATATATCGAGCATTAAAATCTGAAAATGAAAACAAAATTGATGAAATACTTTCTTTTTGAATTTAGAATTTTAAATTTAGAATAGAATACATTTGTTTATTGCTGTTGTTGTTAATTGAATTGTTTTCATGTCAATCAATGATCAACGGTTTTGTTCTGATTTTCTTTTCTATAGAAATGCGTAGGCGTTTTGATGATCATCATCATACACCATAATCATAGTCTATTTAATGACATAATAATCATCCGTATATTTTAAATGAAAAACAATTTTCAATTTCAATTTAAATTTCTTTGAATTTTCTTTGTTTGTTTGTTTGTTTCATCTTTGTTTCAAGTTTTACCATCCCAAAAAAAATTTCTTTGAATTTTCTTTGTTTGTTTGTTTGTTTCATCTTTGTTTCAAGTTTTACCATCCCAAAAAAAAATACTGTACTTTCATTTTTTTTGTTTCGTTTTTCCTAATTCACATTTTCCATTATACAGTATGCAATTTTTTTTGTCACCTGTGTATATATTGAGAAAGTATGGCTTTTTTTGAATGAAAAAAAAATTGCATGAATTTTTTTTTCAGGGCGTAATCGAAAAAAAAAATTTGAAATTAAACATAATCTAATAATGTTTATCTCAACATCTCACTATCGGATGATTACAAATTCACATACACACACACACACCTTACCTTATCGTACATTATTCGTCAGAAAAATATTTTTTTTTCTCTTTTTACCATTACATTCGGTGGAAAATCTGTTTCTAAATGATTTTTTTTTCTATCGGATCTCTAGTTGTTAATTCATTCAAGTTTTCACACAAATTATATACTGGCTACAAAACATCATTTAATCATAATTCATTCTTGACTTTGAAAATTTCTATGATTAAATAATGAGATAATGATTTGTTTGTTTTTTTTCTATCAAAAAAAAAAAAAAAAAATCATTCATTCAATTCCAAATAGAATTCATTATTCATTTATTCATCTTACAAAAAATAAAAATAAAAATACATGAAATCATCGTCATTCAGAAACCCATCATTATCAGAAACATTTTGTTTTTGTAATATGTAGTTGATGAAATGATGAATTCCAGAATGAATGGTTAGGCAAATCTAAATATGTTTTGATTTCTACAAATGGAAATCAAATTTCAAATCGAATTCCATTTAATTGATTTATATCGTTGAGTTTCTTTTTCTTTTTTTTTTGTTCAAGATTTATTGATCTTAATCGGTTTTGTTCGTTTGTTTGTTTTGAAATTTGGATTATATCAATCAGTGTTTCTTAACCACTGAAATTCTGGACATGTCCATACTAAATCCAAATGTATTGTAACCTTAATTATCGATTGTCGTCCAATCATTTCGTTGATGAGATGTTCAGCTGTTTAATGATTTTTGTTTTTTTTTGCTAAATTAATGAATGAATTCAATTTGATTTGAATTGATTTTTTTTTCGTTATAAATAAAAATAAAAACAAACATGTAAACAAAATTGATAAACAAATCTGATCACATTTTTGATAAGAATTTTATTTGTCATTACAATCATTATCATCATCATGCTTAAAGGGGATATCAAGATTTAACGGATCAAAAAAAAAACAGAGAAAAACAATCAAACAATTGGTAATCAACATTGATGTTGATGATGATGATCATGATGACAACATCAAGATAGTGAACTTTTTATTTTGTCAGAAAAAAAAGTTTTTGTGAAAACACGAAAAAAACTGATAAAAATGGTGATTTAATTCGATTCGATTTGATTCACGCTAAAATTGTTCGATTCAATTCATGGGCGCCTAATTATTTATTGTGTTTTTTTTCTTGTTGCTAATGTTGTTGGCTAAAATCATCATTAACTACTATCAGAAAAGAAAATAAAATCAACCAATCAACTATTCATCAGTGTGTGTTTAAGCTTTTGAAATCATTTAAATGGATTCGAAAAAAAGCAAAAAAAAAATTCCATTGAAAATAGTCTGATGATGATGATTATTATTATAAAATCAATGATAGAATTCTGGACGTAGAACAAAACCATCATCATTTTTTCTGATTACAAAATCATCGATTATCGATCATAATGAACAGAATCGGCAAACAAAATTTGTTGATCATCAATAATTAAAGATGATAAACTTTTTTTTCATCCCATTCATTCATTGATTATTCCATCTATGAATATAGAATATTATTTGAATTTTTTTTTAAATTTATTTTGAGTGAAAACATAATTAAATGTCATGCCCAATATGGATCTAGATCAATTGATAATTATAATGAAACCAATGAAGATAATGATGAGCTGATCAAATCACTTATCCAGTTACCATGTTAGTGTATTTGACCTTTTTTTTGTTACCCCCTCATCATTCTTTTCTTTTTTTCGTGATGCTTCAAAATGATGATGATGAAGATGATTGATCATTTTCAATTGACCAATAATCATCAATCCAAAATGTTTTGCTTGAAATTGGATTTAATCTTTGGTGGTTGTTGTTGTTGTTTTTTTCTATATTACTTTTTTTGATGATTTTCTCACACACATATATATATCGATCAGAGAGAAAAAGAATAAGAGTAGGCTACTTGTCTTTAACAGAAAAAAAATTGATTTGAAATTTATCCAATCTGTTTATAAGCGTGTGTGTGAAGGGAACATTGTGGGGATACATATCGTAGAAACAAATTGACTTTTGACCACACGAATAAATGATCAAAAGTCGACTACGACGACGACGACAACGACCACGATGATGATGATTCTCATACTCAAATGGAATACACATTTCTTTTACAATTTGACACACACACACACACACACACATACAAACACAAGATGAATTAGTTGTTCGAGAAAAAAAATTTAAAAAAAAGCAGAAAAAGAATGAAATTCGATGAAATAAACGATGATGATGAACAAAATCATTCATTTATTTATTCATTCACATTCAATGTCGGTACTCTCAGTATTTGATAGTAGAAAAAAAGATTTTCAATTCAATGAAACTTTGAAAAGACACAAAGAGAGAGAGAGAGAGAAAACAAAAATTAATTACTTTCACGAACCTGAAAAAAAATTTGAATTGCCATTGATCAATCTTTCTCTCTGTCTCTCTCTCTCACAAACACACACATATGCACACAGTGCAAAAAAAAAATTCTAATTCCATAGAATATCAATGATTATTCATATTGTATAAATGGACATCATCATCATCATCATCAACAACAACAACAAGTCTCAAACCAAGAAAAAAATAATAACACCGATAAGAAAACCGATCTGATTGTCTTAGATCTATTTCATTATTAGTGTATATATAATAAAATGGTACTTGGTAGCCTCTTCAGAATATTTTCACATAGCTCAATTTCATTGATTAATTATCATATATCGTTGTGTGTGTGTGTGTGTGTGTGTTTTGTTTGCATGCTTTAGAATATAATGAAACCAAAAAAAAAAAGTTTATTTATTATAACCGACAAAAAAAAATTGATAGCAGATGCAAAAAAAAATGGAATAGAATACCATTCAGATCGTCAAAGGGATAATAATTTATCCATTTCATTCATTCATGGTCATTCATTCTTTAGCCAAAGTTTGGTTTCGAATAATGAAATCGGCAAAAAGATTTCCAATTTTTAGATAGATTTTTTTTTGATGTTTATATTTTCAACAGTGATGATGATGATGATGATGAGAAATCTTCATTCACAAGAAGTCGGAATTTATTCATAAACAAAGTGACTGATATCTTTATTTTTTTTCACTAACATTATTATATTTCTATGTATATAGTGTGATTATTAATTGTTTCTAATCAAAATGATGATGATGATGATGATGATTACCATCATAAATTATATATAAATCTTTGGAGGGGAAAAAGAAAAATAAAAGAAAACAGTGTCAGCCAGTTGTTGAAAAATAGATCGTGAAAACCACAACAAAATTACTAAAAACTAAACCATAAATGATTGGAATGAAATTAAGCAAAAGAAGCAGCTTTGAAAAATAAAATCTGGTCAAATTGAGATCATGCAATTAACCTTTTTTTTGGCAATTGAATCTTTTTTCTTCAATTTTATACAATCAAATCATTACTATTATGAAGTAAAAATGCAGATGACCACGTGGCACGTGATACAATCATTCTCGTGATAATGATGATCATGATTATTACTGGAATTTTTAAAACTAAAAAAAAAGAAAAGAAATCATCTGCCATCGTTACTCAGAAAAAAAAACAAATGTGACATTGACATTTACATACGAGAGACAAAAAACGGTCATCGCGGTCGTTGGTCGAATGAGTTGGTTTCATCATTTAGAATTTGAACCAATGTTTTTTGGTTTTTTTTTTGGAGATTGTAACTAATTATCTTGATGTTAAAAAAGCATTACCAATCTTTGACTGACCTTGTAATGAGATTATATTGAAGAAAAAAATTGATCGACAAAAATTTTTTTTCGGTCAATTTCGTTGAATAACCAATCTATGATTATGATGATGATGATGAAAATAACAATTTTCTATTCTAATCATTGGTCGAGTTAAAAATTGATACGTTTTATTTTTTGCCACTATGATACAACAACAAAATTCGAGCTCCTGTTTTATTAATGACGATGAGATTAATTAGTTTGGTCATTTTGATCGCAAAAGTCCATTTGAAAGTAACTTCACCGAAAAAAAAGGTCGACCATTCAATTCAATAAAACGGTCATTCTCTCAGTGTGTGTGTGTGTGTGCGTGTTTGTGTGTGGGCAGGTGATCCCTTCACCCTAGGATTGATCTCTTTACCATTTGTTTTTAGTGTTGTTGTTTTTGGTGATTAAATGTGAATGGACAATCATTAAGCAGATTGAAGCGAAAAAAAAATCCTGGTTGTGATCTTTTGATGTGCGTATGTGTGTGATGTTGAACTTTGAAAAGTTTTTTATTTAAAGAAAATGGACCAAATTCTCGAATTATTCTTATTGGCTAAAGTAGGAATTCAATTCAAAATATGGTGAATTAAGTTTTTTTTCAAATCCTATTTATATTATTATTATTATTATCATGATGGCATTGAAAAGAAATTTGCGGCTTCGAAAAAAAAACATTGGTAATTTGAAAAATTTTGAATATAAAATTTTTTGCTGCATCAATTTTGGTATAAACAAAAAAAAATTGGGGACTAGATTTTTTTTTCGTTGATTATCAAATCCCAACAATAATGGTTGGTTGATTAGTTGGTTGTTTGACCGGTGATTAAATCATTTATCAAGATGAACTTGTCCAATCGAAACCAAAAACCAAATCATTTCTTGATTCATTATCATATTTTCGATTCTTCCACATTTATTCATCGTAAGAGAGAAAAGCTGCTTTTTTATCATCATCATCATCATCATCATCATCATCATCATCACAATGGTCATTGTCCATTCATTTTTTCTTTGCTGACCTTTACTGGAACATTATAACAAACATAATTCTTTTCTGATAATTTTTTTTTGCAATTCAATTCAAAAGTTTTTTTTTAAAAAAATAAGAACAAAAGTGTCTCTTCTGTGGTGGTCATCTATTAGATAGATATTCAGGTTGATTGCACCTGGACACCCAACAAAAAAAACAAAACAACAACTCAAAGATGGGCAAAATAACTTTATCTTTTCTTTAAAAAAAAACTATAATACATTAACATGAACATTTTTCGAGATGATGATTTGATTTTTTTTTGGTTATTACAACAACAACAAAAAAAATTTATTTCTAAAAAAGAAAAAAGATTCTTGATTACCATAGTCGTCGTCAACATTGTCGTCGTTCGTTCATTGTCAATTCAGTTTTTTTGGTTTTTTTTACCCATCACCTGTCCCCGTGAATGATGATGATGACCCAACGTGAAACTATGATCATCATCATCATCATGGTATAGGTACGTGTTGCGTTTTTTTTTCAAAAAGAAAATTAATGAATGGTTGGAAAAAATACACAGATACAAAAATATCATCTAGTTTAGCAAGTAAACCATGATGGTGTGGTGATACATCATTCTTGTTGTTGGTGGATAATAATAATAATAATAATAATTTTTTACAACATTGTATAATGTTGTATTATTATTAGTTGGTTAATTAGTAGTGTGTAAGTATGATTCAGATTGTTTTCCTCTCTGCTTTTACAATTATCAATCTAACAAACAAATGTTGACGAATACATTATTATTGTGATATCATTTTCTTTTTTGTAGTAAAAAAAAAAATAAAAAATAAAATTAAAAATCTTTGATTCCAGCTGGCTTCATAATAAATACAGGTAGCTAAATACAAGCGCTGTTTGCTCATCACCATCAATTCAGAACATGAACATTTTTTTCTATTTGTGCTCTGGTTAATGATTAATAAAATCGCGTGTCTGGTGGAAAAAAAAAATTTCCAATGTTGTAATCGTTAATTGGTCAATCGTAATGGACAATTTTAAAAAAAAACCACACCAACAGATCATGAAAAATGATCATTCCTTTTGAATTAGGAAACACACACACACACACATACACAATAAAATAAAATAAAATCAGAGTGAAAAAAACCAACGACAATTGTTGATGATGAAAAAAAAATCTAAATCTTTAGTAATCAAAAAAAAAAAAAAATCAGATGTCAAGGATTATGCACGCAAATGTAGACTGTAAAAATAAAAATATAAAACACATTTCATTGACAACGACAACTATCAACGACATCTGAAAATGTTTTTGGACAATTAATTTAAATATATAAATATTCTAGTGCTTCAATCACTTTTGGAAAAAAAAATCAAAAATCATTCGAAAATTTTTGTTTTAGATTTACGTTTATCTAATATGTTTTACATGTTGTTATAAAATTGTACAACCATCCATTTCTTAATCTTCCAAATCATAATGATGATGACCATCCATTTATTCACATCAATTGGGCATATGGTCTACGGGGAGAATATCAAAAGCAAAAAAAAAAAAAAAACAAAAACAACATTCATTATCGAATGAAATAAAGTTTGTTTTTTATTTATCATCATTGAATAGGGTGACATGATTGAATTTGAGAAAAAAAATCGAATAGCAGATGTCCAATGTGTGTCTGTGTGTGTGTGTGTGTGTGTGTGTGTGTGTGTAATTCGGGTAATCTCTTTCTCTCGATATTTCATAAACACAAGTATCAAAAGATGCGGATCAAATGAATGTAAAAAATAATTTCCAACCATTTCATTTCATTAGATAACAAAAGGAGAAGCCAAAAAAAAAACATATGCCAACTGAGATGACCAAATTATTGTAAATTTTGGAATTTATTTTTGTTTGTTTGTTCATCAATCAATCAACACAATCAGGTAGTGATGTAATTTTTTCCAGTAATAATTTTGTTTGCTATACTTAAATAGCCTCGAATATATTGATCGATTGATGATTATTATAATGATAATGATGATGAGTATTGAAATTGGTCATCACAATTTTTTAATGATTATTACAGAACTTGAATCGATGCCGACATAATTTTTTTTCAACTAAAAAAATAATGATCAAAAAATTTGGATCAATATCGATATTGATTGCCAGATGATATATTAATCACCAAACAATCAATTCGGAATGAAAAATACCATCATCATCATCATCATCATTTGAACCCGGACTAAAAACAATTCTTATCCATGTTTTTTATCAAAAAAAAAAAAAAAATTTCAATATTGTGGTGACGTGATAGCAAATGATTGTTGCCATTATGGACTGAAATAGAAATATATTATATTTCCACCACCATCACAAAAAAAATTACCGGATTTTAAAGAAAAAAAGACAATATAGAACACACACAAATGAGCGAGAGAAATCTAGTGAAAATTATTATCTTGAATAACATCAATTATCATCATATCAGATCTTTATATATTATTTTTTGGTCGGTCAAATTTTTTTTTCACTCAATTGCTACTGGCAATTCAGTAAACTACAGCAACATTTATAACACACACACGCACACAAACGAAAATCTAACAATAAATGAAATGAAAAAAGAAAAATCAGTTTCTTTTTTCTTTGGTCACCTGTGTCTATGTGTCAACTTTTTATTCTGTTTTAGTTTCACAACAACAACAACAACAACAACACGGGGTTGAAAATGTTATGTATATGTGATAGGAAAATTGAAAATTTACATGCAAGTTTTTGTTTCAACATCATCATTGTAGATTTGATCATATCATTATTATCGAACGAACAAACTAACGACGATGGGTCATTCGGCAAAAAAAAAGATTAAATATTGTGAAAAGAAAGAATCAGAAAAAAAGAAATAAAATTAAATACATCTCCAAAAGAAAAAGTAGAAGAAGAAGAAAAAAAATGTCTCATTTTTTTTCTGGAGACATTTCGATCATGTCGTGATCATCATCATTGCTTTCTTGACCGACAATTGATGACCGGCGGCAAATAATGTTCAATTACGCTGTTGCTGCTGTTGTTGTTGTTGTTGTTGTTGTCAATTGATTTCATTTTCAACATAAACACTAGAAAAGACTACTAAATTGTACCATTCTCACACACACACACACACATATCATCATTCATTCATTTTAAAAAAGTATTTTCTTTGGTTGTCTCTTTGTTTCTAAAATTGTTGAATGAAGAAGATGAAAATAAAAATAATAATCATAATAAAAAAAATGGCTCTAGGCATCATCATCATCATCATCATCAGTATGATAATTATACTGTGCTAGTTGAGGATGCTAACTAAATGTGTTGCCCAAGATAACCAACGATATTAGCAAGTGAAAAAGTTTAAAGAATACTTTTGAAACAAAAAAAAACTGAAAAACAAATGGTGGGAAACAGGAAATAAATTCTTTAGTGGCTTACCTGAATAGTAGTAGAATAGTAAAGATATATATATAGTTAGGCTAGATAGACGAATGATAAGAAAGATAGAATTTACCAAATGTTGATGATGATGATGATGATGATCGTCTTAATCAATGGTCATCATCATCATCATCATCGTTGTCGTCGTTGTGGCATAATCTTCATCGTCAAAAAAAGTAGTTGATAATCATTAAATAAAACGAAGAAGAAGACCCTGTGTATATATGGTGAATGAAATGGAATAAAAACAAAAACTTAGCTAAACTAAAACCCAAATTGAGGTCTTTAAAAGAAAAATGATTTTTTCTTGTCCAACATTCAACTTCATTATCATTATTGTTAGTGGTTGAAAAATTGCCTCTGGTCTTTGGTTTGGTTTCGTATTAATTATTGTCAAAAAAAAAATTGAATTATCGAACAATTCTTCATCTGGTCAAAATTTTTATGAATCATAGTTTAACGTATGTGATTAAGTGAAAGAAAAACTAACAACCGATGTAGTAAAATTTAAGAATTTATTTGTCTTTATTGAAACATTGAAACAATCATAATTGCTGCTTTTTTTCAAAAAAAAAAAAAAAATTATCAACAATAAACGAAAAAAAAAATAATGATGACCATTGAAATTCAATTTCAATCCTAGTGCATAAAACAAAACAAAACAAAACAAAAAAATCTAATCACTGCAAATCATCATCATATGATGATGAATTTAAATAAAAAAAAAAGTGTAAAAGAAAATAATTTGTCCAAAAAACGAGATGGATGAATTGAGAATTTAAAATTTTTTCCGAATCGTAATTATTTTTAACGAACAAATAGCATGACAACAATAACAAAATAATAATAAAAAAAACAATTAACAATTAAAATTTCTTGAATAAAAGTTACGAAAAAAAAATGAAATGAAATTTATGATTTTCGTTTCTCTTTTTTATTTTTTTTTTCCATATAACCCTATATATACTATAGTTAATCAAGTGTGTAATTTTTTTTTTACATCGCTATTTCTTCACGCTGTGTGGTGTCGTCCAGTGTTTTTTTTTTTTTTTTTTTTTTTTTTTGTAATAAATGTGATATATCAAATTGTCATTGGACAACCACTGTCCAGATGAAACAGAAAAAAAAGAAAAAGAAAAACTAATTATTTCTTCTGATAAACGATTGGATATTATTATCATCATCATCATCATCAACATTTCCGTTTTGTTTTTTCTTTGGACAAAACAAAACAAAACAAAACAAAAAACGAAAGAAAGAAAAATTCAATGTCATGTGAAGAACATTTTGATGATGATAATGATAATGATTTCTATACATCTATGTGTATGTTCAAATCTGCAAAAAAAAATTTCTAGAATGAAAATAACATGAGTACGTAATGCGACAATTATCATCATTTTGTTTTTTTTTTTTTGCTTGACTTTGCCTAATGTTGCAATGATGATGATGGTGATGATGATGATGATCGTTTGTTGTTGTTGTTGTATGAGCAATTAATTGCCATGATGATTTTTTTTTCACTGTTTTAAAACATTTAAAATAAGAGGTGTGTATGGTGTATAGTGTGTGTGTGTGTGTGTTTGTGTTTTTAAGTCAATTATCAATTGTGAGAAGAAAGAAACAGTCATCATTATTTTATATAGAGAAAAAAAAATTAAAAGAAAAATAAATGAATAGTAGTCATGTTAGAATCGAATCTAATGAACACAGGAAATTTGTTAATTTCCTCTTTCGAATTATTTATGATAAAATTAGACGTGTTTGTTTCAATATTGATTGATAATGACGATGATGATGATAATGATGGTCACATAATAATGGTAACAACAACAACAAAAAATGATTATTAAATTTCTCTCTAATCATTACACACACACACACACACACACACACAATATGACAAACATTTTTTTCGATAATTCGGTATGGCGGCTTCTGCTTCGACTGATCATCATCTGTGATGACATAAAAATGTATAAAACGAATAAAAAATTCTAAGATGTCCAAAAAATTCAGTAGTCGTCAACTGGTTTTTTCTTTCTTTCTGGAAAAAAATCATCAAAAATTGATTCCTCGTGATTAAAAAAAACCATATATAATTATCTTATTTCTTAACAATTGGACAGCCATCAATTGATTGGTTGATGATCAATGTGACCATTGGTCGCAGTGAGCGGTCTGCCAGGGCCCAACGAAATTTTTCTCTCTATTTTCATTCAATGGGGGACCCATTGTCACTAGTGCAAAATGTTGTTAGCGCCCAGGGCCCATGGAATGGTTGATCCGCCACTCACTGTGATTGACGAAATTGAAAGATAAAGACGATAGATATAAATAATTAGTAGAATTAGGAGATTTATGGATAAACAAAAAATAAGCATACAAATACTGAACTTGATTGTCCATAATCATCATAATCATCCATGAATGTTTCATATGTTTCGGCTTCCTCTCTTTCTCTCTCCTGAATATATCGTTCACCATACATTATCATTATTATCACATTCTTTGTGATACAGTGTTTGTAGTTAATTTTATCCAATCAAAAAAAAAAAAAAATGAAAATTTTATTGCCAAGATGATGATGATGACAGGTGAAGATTATGTGAACATTTTTTTCCTTGAAACGAAAAAAATCACATATACATAGAGCGAGAGAGAGATGTTTTCTTCGTTGTCATCATCATCGTCATCTTCGACGTTCAAGTTGTTGTTGTTGTTGTCATCCATAATTAATAATCGAAATTCGAATAGCTCATATATATATAAATTGAATAAGCAACATACACACAGAAGTAAAATATACAGATTTCATTTCTAGATTAAAATTAAAAAAAAGAAAGAAAAATATGAACGCAGGTAAAATTAATTGAATGATAAACGATATGACACACATGGGGATCGTATGATGGTGGTGGTGATGATTTCATGAAAAATTCAAACGAATGCACAAAACATTTTCGTAGGATGATTTTTTTTCCGCTGCCATTCCTTGTTTCGAATATACATACACACACACACACACCATTTTTGTGTATGTATTCCAAGATAAATAAATATATAAGATTTCAAGATTTGAGATTCATATTTTTCTTCACAAAATGCTGTTATAATTTATGATTCATTTGATATTTCATCTTTTCATAGTGTTATATTTTTTTGTTCTTGTTTTGTTGTTTACTTGTTGCCTCTTTGGTATGATATGATCATCATAGATGATGGGATTTATTTGATGATGATGATGACGATGACAGCATTTTTTCTCTTTAATGATTGATCGAATGAAATTTGATTCTATAATTAATTTATTTCAATATATAAATGATCGATACTCATTCAAGATTCAAGAAAATTTATAAGCCTATAGGCCGCGAATTTGAATTCTTTTTTTTTCGCGGCCATTTCGATCTGGTCGGTTCGGTTAGGTGGAAATCGTTGTTTTTATAATGTAAACATGTTTTGTTTTTTATATTGGAAAAAATTTGTTTTTCTTATAATTTTTTGAATTTATTCTGTTTATTAATTATCATCATCATCATCATAATCATCAAAAAATGAGTTTTGACACAACAAATATTCATCGTTTAGAAGGTACCAAATCTAATGAACCTGGAGGTCTATATATCCCGAATAAAAAATCGTTGAAAAATCCTGGAGCCGAAAATTTAACATATCAAAAACCACAAACATCATTACTCGGTTTAGATACATTAGCGGCGAAAAAACGTGAAGAACGTGAACGATCACGTGAAAGAGATGATGATAAACATAGTGAAAAATTTCGCCATTCAGCCTCACATGATCGTTATTATCGTTCGAAACGAATCGAAACACCAACCGTATCGGATGGTGTGTCTGATGAATATCGAGAACGTAAAAAAGCTCGAGATGAACGACATCGAGATAAATATGAGAATGAATTTACAAGTAAACATTTCAAACGTCCACAACAACAACCGAATATTCCGTCATCAAAATCATGGAAATCATTTGACCATTCATCACCACGACGTTTAACAACACCATCTCGATCTGCCTGGGATGAAGATGATGACAGTGGTTATAATGGTAGTAGTTCCCGACAGGATTGGGAACGACCATCATCATCAAGACGACATTCATCATCAACATCAAGAGTTCCATCTACACCACGATTTACACCATCACATTGGACTGATCGACGAGATCCATCGCGAAGTATACGTGGTGGTGGTGATAATGAATCGATGGAAAAATCTTGGGAAGAAGATGAAGAAGAAATTCGACGTTTAGATCGTGTCTGGTATGATGATGAATGTGATCAAAATCCATTCGGGGATATGCCCGATGAATATACAAAAGAGAAAGAAGAATCCTTGAAAAAATCTAAAGTCGTGCAACGAGTTTCGGCACAACAACGGCAGATTAATAAAGATAATGAAAAATGGGAAACAAATCGTTTATTATTATCTGGTGTTGTAACAAAAATCAACGATAATAATAATGATGATGAAAATATTGAAGGTCGTGTTCATCTTATGGTACATAATATTGTTCCACCATTTTTAGATGGTCGAATTGTTTTTACTAAACAACCGGAACCAGTTGTACCGGTTAAAGATCCAACATCGGATTTTGCTATTCTTGCACGAAAAGGTATGTACAATCAATTGGACAAATAATTTGATAATCGTTTTTTATTTGCTTTGTGATGAATTAGGTTCGGCATTGGTTCGTTATCATCGTGAAATGAAGGAAAGAAAAAAAGCACAGAAAAAAGAATGGGAATTATCCGGTACACGTCTTGGTGATATAATGGGTGTTGAAAAACCGAAAGATGAAATGGATGATAATGCAAAATGTGGTGGTGATTATAAAACCGAACATCGATTTAAAGATCATATCGACGATGAAGATCGGATGGATCGCACGAAAATTATGAAACAACGACAATTTTTACCAGCATTCGCTGTCCGTAATGAATTATTACAGGTGATACGTGATAATAATATTGTTATTATTGTTGGCGAAACTGGTTCCGGTAAAACTACACAATTAACACAATATTTACATGAAGAAGGATATACCAAATATGGTGTGATTGGTTGTACACAACCAAGACGTGTAGCAGCTATGTCGGTTGCAAAACGTGTTGCTGATGAAGTGGGAGTAAAATTGGGTGAAGAAGTTGGCTATGCTATACGATTTGAAGATTGTACATCGAATAAAACAATTATTAAATATATGACCGATGGTATACTATTGAGAGAATCATTATCCGAACCAGATCTGGATAATTATGCTGCCGTTATTATGGATGAAGCTCATGAAAGAAGTTTAGATACGGATGTATTGTTTGGCATTCTACGACAAGTAGCCGCACGTCGTAATGATATTAAATTGATTATTACTTCGGCCACTATGGATGCAACAAAATTTGCCATGTTTTTTGGTAATGTTCCAGTATTCACTATTCCGGGTCGTACCTATCCAGTAGAATTATATTTCTCTAAAAGTCCTGTTGAAGATTATGTTGATGCAGCCGTTAAACAAACGATTCAAATTCATCTTGGTGGTCTTGAAGGTGATATTCTTGTATTTATGCCCGGACAAGAAGATATTGAAGTTACGTGTGAAGTAATAAAAGAACGTTTAAAAACATTATCAGAAACATCGACGACTGAAATACCGGAATTAGCAATTCTACCGATTTATTCACAATTACCTTCAGATTTACAGGCGAAAATTTTTCGTAAAGCCGATCAAGGTATACGTAAAGTTGTTGTAGCAACAAATATTGCCGAAACATCATTAACCGTTGATGGTATTATGTTTGTTGTCGATAGTGGTTATTGTAAATTAAAAGTATATAATCCAAGAATCGGTATGGATGCATTACAAATATATCCCGTATCACAAGCGAATGCCAATCAACGTAGTGGTCGTGCTGGTCGTACTGGACCTGGGTGTTGTTATCGTTTATATACTGAACGACAATATAAACATGAAATGCTTACAAATACTGTACCGGAAATTCAACGAACAAATCTAGCCAATGTTGTTCTATTACTGAAATCATTAGGTGTACAAGATTTGTTACAATTTCATTTTATGGATCCACCACCGCAGGATAATATGATGAATTCAATGTATCAGCTATGGATACTTGGTGCATTGGATAATGTTGGACAATTAACACCACTTGGAAGAAATATGGTTGAATTTCCTTTGGATCCGGCAATGTCAAAAATGTTATTAGTTTCTACCGAAATGCACTGTTCAGCTGAAGTATTGATTATTGTATCAATGTTATCGGTTCCATCGATTTTTTATCGCCCAAAAGGTCGTGAAGAAGAAAGTGATTTAGTTAGAGAAAAATTTCAAGTACCTGAATCTGATCATTTAACTCTATTGAATTCCTATCTACAATGGCGTATGCATAAATATTCGAGCCATTGGTGTCAACAACATTTTATCCATCCGAAAGCGATGCGTAAAGTTCGTGAAGTACGACAACAATTAAAAGAGATAATGGAATCACATAAATTGCCAATCATTTCCTGTGGAAATGAATGGGATTGTATACGAAAATGTATTTGTTCCGCTTATTTTCATCAGGCTGCTCGTCTAAAAGGTATTGGTGAATATGTAAATATGCGTACAGGTATGCCATGTCATCTACATCCAACATCAGCATTATATGGTATGGGTTTTACACCCGATTATGTTATCTATCATGAATTGATTATGACAACAAAAGAATATATGCAATGTGTAACAGCTGTTGAAGGACAGTGGCTTGCCGAATTAGGACCAATGTTTTATTCGGTAAAAGAATCCTCGAAATCACGTTTGGAACGTAAACAACAGCAACGTGATCATGAAAAAGAAATGGAACAAGAGATGGCCATAGCTGAAGAAATGTTACGGCGTAATAAAGAAGAAATGGATAGCCGTTCTTATCTGTCATTGTCACGATCAACAATGATTGTAACACCGGGTTTAAAACGACCAATGACACCAGCTGCCACCGATTCTGGTACTGTTTGTAATCAAACACCAAAACGTTCGACACCAGGTCAAAGATTTGGTTTATAAAAAAAAAATTTATTGATTTTTTTTTGTAATAGAGCATCTTAAAATTCAATTTTTGAAGAATGTAAATTAAAATAAATTATTCAAATGTTTATGTGTGTGTTTGTGCAATTGTATTATATTCGTTTATCAAAAATAAAATTCATTTTTTTCAATTTCAAAAAAAATGTATGTTATCAAAGTTGGTTAATAAAATGTTTCAAAAAAATTTTCTATATTGACGTGATGTACATATGCCAAACATAAGACATATGATGAGTAGAATTAATCCCGATGCCAATAGATAGATGGATAATGATGGCTGACATTTTTCTAATTCATAAGAAGTGTCAATAGAAAATTAAATCAAAATTGATTGATTATACATTCACATTGATGATCATCATAAATTAAAAAAAACTTACCTAATTCAAATGGTTTTTCTAAATTATAAGCACCACATATATGTTGTATTTGTTGTTGTTGTTGTTGTTGATCATTCCAACCAAGTGGATAAATAATGCAGCCAGTAATTATCACCAAGACTATATAATAAAATATATTGAATTTTCATTACATTAAAAAAATGACGAAAAAAAATTGAATATAGTTACTCACTAATTAAAAGCTGTACAATAACCAATAGACAGGTATTTGATGATGTTAATGCATTTGGCATACAACAAGCAAATAATAGGATTAATGCAACCAGAATGGAGAATAAAACACCCAGGCCAACTAATAGTGTGGTTAGCTTTTTTTTAAAAAAAAAATGACAAAAAATGAATAACAAAATTCATGACGATTTTCACTTCATCAATAACACACACATACCTTCCATGAAAGTGATGGAATATCATCGAAATGTTCATAACGAATACATTTAAACATAATATTAACATTGCCATCATTATTGATTACTGGAAAATTACAACGACGAAATGGACTAAATGTAATAGTTGTGATCTGACTACCATTATCATCATCATAGAATCCTTGTATCCAATATGGTAACCAAAATCCAGCTGCAATCAATAATGATGCAATCAATGATAATGCTGTCCACCATACAAATGAACATAATAAATGTGTTGTTCGATGATAATGATGATCGGATTCAATATCATCCGGATGTTTATATGATGATGATTCAATAATTTTCTGTTCATTCGTATCATCTTGGATCAACATTTTATATTGTTTTTGTAATTGTTTTTCCGTTCGAATTATATCAATATCAAAATCAACAACAACAACACTAACATGCTGACATTGACTGGTGATTGTACTGTCCTACACCCTTGTGTGTTGTGTACATTTTTGAAAAAATGGTATCGTCTTAGTTATAATAATACTCGCGCGCGCAAGAAGCAAATAGGTTGCAAGACAATGGTCACATATTTTCATACAAATACCACACGCACACAGACATAAGAACTCACGAACAATAAGAACAGAACAATTATCATTCAAAATGAATTTACTGAATCCACCATTGGATGGTTGGCCATGCCGAAATAGAATAAACGGCGGTAGAAAAAGACGCGAAAAAAATCCAATTTAAAAATATGGAGCGTTTGATATGGGAATGGTTTTTGTGTAACAAGTGTTCCATAACCATTTCCGTCATCATAATTATTATCATTACAATATGCAGCCGAACTTCAAATTGTTTACTGTTGTTTTTGTCATTCATTAAACAAACAAATAATCAAATATTGAACGAAAAAAAATCCGAATCGAATGATCATGTCATTCATTAAAACACAAGTCATACATATCAAAAAAAAATTATAGCCAGTCATGTATGCTTGAAGAAAAAATTTCGTGAGCAAATAAAGTGTGAGATGGAAAACAAAACAAAACAAAAAACATATATCATTATTTTAGCAACAAAATAAGACACACATTGTTCATTCAAATGTTTTTTAATCATCGTTTTTTTACATTAATATTTTCGACAAAATAATCGATAGTTTTGATTGAATCAATAAGATTCAATAAAAATTTTATCATCACCCATGAATGTATGTCATTTATGTTTTTTTTTCATTTTATTTATTTATTTGCCCTTGATTAACCTTGTGAAAAAAAAACGAAATTTGAATATCCAAACAGCCGTCTGGCATAGATCATCAAAGTCAATAATTTAAAAATAATGAAAATTTTATTCTATTCAATGGAAGGCATTGGCCATGTTCAAGCTTGTCTTGGTCTGGCCAATGGTCTACGTAAACGTGATCATCAAATTACATTTATGATTGGTTCAGAATATTGTGGAAATTTTCGTAAACATGGCCACGAAGAATTAATACTTATGGATGATGGTGAAGATCCAAAAATGTTTGAAAAATCTTCAACAAATAAAATCGATCGACAATCGATGATAGATCATGAACAACATCCAGTGCTACCGTTGATTGTTTCACGTCTTCAAAAATCGATTGTTCTGCAACATAAAACACCGAAAGAAAAACTTGAACTTCGTGATAATGCAATGTTCAAAAGAATTTATGAAAAAATGAAACGTCTACATGAAAAAATCGATCGATTGATTGATGAACATGGACCAGATTTGATTATTATCGATCATTTTATCATACCACCATGTATAGCTTTTCGTCGAAATACACCGTGGATATTTTTATTTAGTGGCTGTCCGGATTTTCTCTATAATTCCAAAGAATTACCACCATTAATGTCGGGTAATTTTTTTGAATACGATTTGAATAACTGTTGTTAATTTTTTTTTTTTTTTTTGCTAATCAAGGTCTACCAAGTAATGATCGAAGTGAATGGTCAGAATATCGTAAATTATTTCATGAAAAATATCGAAAACCATTACAAGATTTACAGAATCAATTGAATCAGGATTTCGGTTATGATCCATATCCCGAGTCGATATTTTTCAATAAATCACCATATCTAAATCTGTATGGTTATCCTAAAGAATTGGATTTCAATGATCGTGTAGAAAGACCGGCAAATTTTCTTCAATTAGATTCATTTTTTGATTATAATCCCGATGATTATCATCCATATGAATTTCCAGAAGAATTTCGTCATAAAATTCAAAAAAATGATCGATTAATTTATATTTCATTGGGTTCATGTGGACCAATCGATATTGAATTGATGAAAAAAATTATCGAATCATTACGTTATACCCCATATAAATATATTATATCAAAAGGTCCATTACATGATCAATATGAATTAGCCGATAATATGTGGGGACGACAATGGTTAGATCAACGACGTATATTACCTATGGTTGATATAGTCATATTTCATGGTGGTAATAATACATTAGCCGAATGTGTAATGCATGGTAAACCGATGATTGTAATGCCATTGTTTTTCGATCAATATAGTAATGCACAACGTATACATGAAAAACAATTTGGTATACGAATGGATCCATATCGATTTGAAGCCAAAGAATTGATTGAAAATGTTGAAAAATTATTATTCAATGCTGATGGTGAAATCATACGACAAAATCTTCAACATGCATCCAAACGTATACGACAATCAAATAGTGTTCGATTAGCATGTATTCAATTAGAAAGATTGGTTTCTTTGAACATGTACGGAAATGAAAACAACAGTTTGAAATATGATGATGATGATGTTCAATAATATTATCATCATCATCACCATTAAGCATCATTTCACAGACATATGTTTTTCATTCATTCATCAATATTGATTTCTGATTGATAAAATCTTTTCATTTTATTTGGATTTTTTTTTTTTTACTCACACGGTAACATCGATCGAGTGGGGAAAGGAAAATATTACAAAACAAACAAATTGAAAAAAAATGCCAAGGAAGTGGGAAGTTGAAAAAAAATAAAAGTATCAAATTTCGGAAGTGAAAAAAAATCACTATTTAAAAATAAACCGAAGTCAACAACGACGGTGATGATTGATATTACATTGACATACATTTAGTTTTTTTTTAAGTTTTGCTAAATAAACTATGATTTCGAATATATCCAAAAGAAAATAACACTAAAAAAAAATTTGAAAGAAATAAGTATGAAATGCTCATCATCAAGGATGCTAAAAAGAAAATAAGAAAAAGGAAAAATTTTTTTTTTTTTTGTACAAAATTAAAAATCAGACTAAATGATGATGCGGAAAACAAAATGATAAAACAAAGATCAAAATTGTGAGAAATTACGGACACTGTGGGGTTCTCAATGATGATGATGATGATGATGATGATGATGATTTCCGCTCGCTAAAATAATTTATTTCCCATAAACAATACAATGGTATGGTTCTTGGCTTCTGTTGTTGCTGATGAGAGCGCATTTAGATCCAACTATTTTTATTTTGTTTGTTTTTGTATTTCAATTATTTTGACCAGATAGACCACCGACAATAACGATTGTAGTTTTCAATGATATTGGTCTAATGATTTTTGTTGTTGTTGTTGTTGTTGTTGTTCATTTCTTGGATGATGAGAATGTTTTCTTTATTTTTATTTATACAAACAAATGTCGACCATTTTCTACTTTGATTTTTGTTTCTTCTGGTTTTACATTCAATTCAATTCAACTGAAATCAATGAAAATCATGTTCATCATCTTCAAGTTTTTTAATCTGTTCATCAATCATTTTTCCAATTGAACGAGTTCGTTGTTTTGGCTCTTCTTTACGTTCACGTTTACGTTTACGTTTATTATAATCAATATTAACTTTAAGTTTAATATTTTCTTGTGTTAAAAATTTACGAATTTTATCCATTATTGTCGTTGGATTAATATCTTTTGAGTGACCATCTTCTGTGGAGAATTCTACATGGTCAACATCATCACCTTCATCTGGTTCAAATGGAAAATGTTTAGTAGGATCTTCATCGAATTCTGACATTGGTCCGGTAACAGTGATTTTTTTCTTCTTTTTAGGTTTATATAATTCTTTTATTGAATAATCATCATCAAGATCGAGTAAATGTTTATCATAAACACTGGGAATAGCATCTGATGAGCTAACTTCATAATCATCTTTATTATCTGTTGAATATTTTGATGATGGACGTCTTGATGATTTTGTTGCTTTTGATGATGATGATTGTGACGATAAAAATGATGGCGGTGGTGGTAATACCGATACGGAAGGATTATTCAAATCAATGTTACCACTACCACTACTGCTATACTTTGATTTTTTCTTTCCTTCAAATTCATTACTAGATGATGATGAAGCATATTTTAATGGTATTGATGATTCTAATTCTGATGATGGTGATGAAGAATATTTAGATTTCGATGATGTTGATGATGATGATAATAATGATTTATAAAGATCATCATGATGTAGAGGATATGGATTATCATAACCACCATTATAGCTATTATGATGATAATTATCATAATTACCATTATAACTCGGTTCATAATATGAACTTTTTGTACCATAATATGGATCAGAATCAGAATATGGTGCTTTATTATTATAATGATATTGTTGTTTATGGCCATAATAACCATATTTATAATCTTCATAACCTTTACCAAGATCATAATGATGAAAGTCTTCATATTTTGGTGTTTTATATTTTTTCTTTTTCGGTTTATGTTCGGTTAGCACTAGTACTTTTTTACGATGATAAATTTTTTCTACATCTTCAATAATTCTATTTATTTTTTTGAAAATTATTTTTGGTCGTGAAAAAAATTAAACAAAAAAGAAAATCAATAATGAAATTAGAAAATAAAAAACAAATTGAATTTCAATCAAAAAAAACAACCAATTATTAATACGTACGGAAATGGAAACGGAAGAAACAATGGTAGTGGTAGAAAAATTTTTGAACCACCTTCAGGCATATGAAGAAATAGATGTTCATCATCATTTTTTTTCGCTTCGACCAACATTGATGGTGATTTTTGTTGTTCAATATTCGATGGACCATTCATAGTATCCATCATAATGATGATGATAATAAATCCAATTGATTTGAATTCATAAAACATGATGATGATGATGATGATATAACAAACATAAACAATAAACAAATATATTACACAAATTTACAAAATGAAGAAAAAAATTATTTTAAATTAAAAAAATAAAATTCATCAAACAAAATATATTATTCGGACGGCTAGATGAACAAAATTTTTCCTTTTTTCATTTTATTTCAATCCTTTTTAATGTTAGAATTAAACGCACACACAAATTGAAATTGATGGTAATAATTTCGAATGAAAATGAAAATATTTAGAAAAAAAAATCAGTTTTCCTTTTTATACTATAGGAAAAGAAAATTGCAAAACAAAATTATCATCATCATCATTCAGCTCATGTTGTTCATGGGTGGTATGTGTTTTTGTCCATAAAATAACCGCCTTGCGGTTATTGCAATAATTGTTGACTCAATGTTATTCAATATATTCCGGGAATATAAAGAAAATAAAAAAAAAGAAAAATTCATCTTGTTTTTTTTGTTTGTTTCGTTTCCTTGTAGTTGTCGTCGCGGTTATCGCTTAAGTAATCATTTATTTATTTCAGAGAAAAAAAACGAGTTTTTTTTCGTGAATGAAATAAACTCGTTCAAAAGTAAAAAATATTCAAAAGATAATCAATTAATCAATTTTGACCATCGTTATATCCGATTTGTAATATTTTGATAGTTTCCTTAAAAAAAACTACTACTACTACTACAAACATCATTATCATTGGAAAGGAAATAAACCTAATAAGATATCTGGTTGTTTTTCCTTAATAAATCCATTCATTACCATTCACAAAAAAAATAATTCAAACAACATTCAAACATACATTGGTTGATCGAGAAATTGTAACTGTCATTTCTATAAATATAAATCAAGTTATATCCTCATCTATTCATTCATTTTTTTTTCTCTCTCTCTCTTCAATACACACACAAAAACGGTAAATTTTCAACCATTTATTTCTCTCAATGAATCATCATGTTTGTTTATTATTCGTATGTCGGTATACAGAAAAAAAATCAAATGAAAAGAAACCGATAATGTTGGTGGTAATGGTAATGTTTTTTTCCTTTTCATTTTTTTCATCCAATCATCAAATATCATATGATGATAATTTACATTCAAAATTTGATTTAAAGGAAATTTTATCACCGTTATCTATTCTAAATTAATGGAATTTTTATTTTTGTTTCAATCAAATTCTGTTAATTAATTAAATAAGTAAAAAAAAACAAACAAACAAACAAAATTGTTGTCGTTGTTGTTATGGTTGTGATGAATGTTTATTTATAGCAACAAACAACGACAACAACAACAACAACAACAACAAAAATCTGATAAAATTTGATATTTCCGACTTATTTTGAAATCTAATGTGATGATGATGAAAAGATATGTTCATATCAAAATAATAAAAACGTAGTAATTGGAACTCATAATTAATGTTGTCGCAATAATAATTTGTAATAACATTGGGTTTTGTAAATATTTTTTTTTTCTTAATTTCATATCCGTTTTTTTTTGTCTCGTTTCCTGTCACATCATCATCATCAGTTTAATTTGCTTCTTTTCTGTTGTTGAATGTCATCATTTTTTATGTCTTTCTCCTTCAAATTTTGATCGATTGGGATTTTTTTTTTTTTTTTTTTTGATCGAAATCCAATAAACTTTTTTCCTTTGACATTCACTTCATTCATAGATCAATCTATCGATTGATCCATTCAATTTTTATTGTTTTGTTTTTTCATCTTTTTCTTTTGTTGACCAAAATTGAATCGAATCGATTACAATCAAATATTTGACATTTGATTTGTAATAATCAGTAAAAAAGCAAAGCAAAAAAAAATCTATCGATTTTCAATCGTACTGATTGAGATTATTACGAAATTGATGACCACCACCTTTATCATAACACATACAAACATAAATTTCGAACAAATTGGATTGCATCATTCAATTTCGAATACCAAATCAATCAATCAATTATCAATCAATTTCTTTTCTGACGCCTGTCTCTCTGTGTGTGTGTGTTTGGCCTCCTTTTCTTTTTTTCAATCGATGATGATGATGGATCTGGACAATGTCAAATGTGAATTTTTCTACTCATTTTTTCAATCAACAGAATGATCATTCATTATTCAAATATGAATGCCAATCACATGGATTTCTGTTTGTTTGATTTGGGTTGCAGGCAACAACAACAACAACACAACGACATTCAAAAAACAATCATTCCATCATTGTCCTTAACATTCGGCAATCATTTCAACAATAACAGGAATGGATATTGGAAAAGAAAAAATTAAAATTCAATTGAAAAATTTTGATTTAAAATTTAATAATGACAATATGATGATGATGATGATGATGACAATTTAGATTCAAAATCATCAAAATAAAAGTGACAAAATTATTTTTAAATAAAAATTCCAATAAAACACAGACCTCTGATATGATTGATTAAAATATATGTCCCAGAAAATGGTCGCCATAAAAAAAATACCTAAAATAGGATCGGATGATTAACAATGAATGAACGAAAGTCGGACAAAAAAAATCAACATTCAAATTGTTCACTTTCAATGAATGATTGTTGTTTCTTTTGTGTTGTATGTTCCATACTTTTCATCATTCATCATCGTGTGAATATTTTTTTTTTTTAATTTGCTGATGACAAAATATAAAGATGATTTTGATGATGATGATAATGATTTTTGGCAAAAAAAAGAAAGCAATTCTCTCACCATCATCATCATCATCATCAACAGCAACAAAATAATTTCATTTTCAATTTTTTTTTCTTCATTTCGTTTGCATTTTTAAGATGCTAAAAATTCATTATATACGAATTTAGTGCACATTTTTTTCTGTTATTTAGGAAGAAATAAAATTAATAGAAAAAATTCACTTTCGTTTTCGGTTTTTTTTTTTTTGATTATAAATAAAATAAAATCTTTCATCGTCAAAAAAAACAAACTTTTTTGGGCGTTGTTATTGTTGTTGTGTGTGACTCTTTCTTTTTTTGCTATTTTTTCGAATTGAATTTTTTTTTGTCTTTTTCTTTAGAATTCAAATGACAATAGTTGGCTGTTGTTGATGATGATGATGACAATCTTTGTATTTCTTTATTCTTTTTTTTTTGATTTCATGTTCGCGAGATGAGCCAATTGTCCTATTCCATCATCATCATCCGATACACAAACAAACATATAAAAGTCTCATCTTTTTTTTTTGGTTAGATTTTAGAGATTTTTTTTTTCTTTTTTCTTCATTCACACTTTCAATTGTTATGTTTTGAAAATTTTTGATGGATATCTCTCTAGATTTGAAAAAAAAATTTCAACTGAATTTCTCTCTGTAGTCTATTTATTTTATTTTATTTTATTTTTTTTTTTCAAAAAGAAAAAATAAAATAAATTCAATGTATGGACAACATGACGAATGAAAATGACGATCAATCGAAAAAAAATCATCGTGAAATAATCTTTTTCATGTCAATCATTTTTTTTCTTCACCAAATGTTTCAAATGTTCAATTCAATTCGATGATGATTATGGCGACAACAAAAACAACAATCATCATTCGATATATCAATGGATAATGTTTTTTCAATTTTTTTTTTGATTTAAAAAATTCCATTCGACAATATCTTATCAATTCATCTATCCAATAGTGTTCATTGTTGTGTGTTGATGTGGCTGTGATTTTTCTTTTTTTTTCTATTATTTCTGCTTGTTTGTTTGAAATTCTAGCATTTTTTTTTTAATATCACTGAACTTGAAATTTATCATCTTTTCTGTTTTGTTTTCTCTCGATCAAATTTGCCAAAAAAATATTCTACATTTAAATTTCGTAATATTTGTGTCTGTCTCTCTCGCTCTTTCTCTCTCTCTCTCTCTCTCTGTATGTGTGTGTGTGTGTGTGTTTTATTAAAATCAATGATTAATATACAACGATAATAATCAATCAACCCTCATCATCATGAAGGTATGTTGTGATTGTGTGTGTGTTTGATTTTTTTTATTGTGATTGATTTCAAAGTGTATTTTTTTCTTGTTTTTTCCATTTTTCTATTATTCATTTTTTCAACACATCAATCGATCACCGAAAAAATTTGGTTATTTTTATCATCAATCATATTTCAATCATATTAAAGTTATATCGAATTTTTACCGTACATTTAATGTCTATAATAATGATGACAATGATATTTTTGATTCGATCAAATGAAGCATCAATGGGTGAAATGATGATGATGCAGATTGGACCTATTCGTAAATTGATGCTACTTAAACATCTAATGACAATGATTTGGAGTAAACATATGGGTAGCAGTGGTAAAAAATGTTATGGTCAAAAATATGGCAGTTATATGAAAGGTGGTGGTTATATGAAAGGCGGTGGTGGTTATATGAGTGGTGGTCGAGGAAAATACAGCGGTGGCAAAAAACGTGGGAAAAGTGGTGGTAGATATAATGGATCAAATGGATACAGTGGCGGTGGTGGACAATCTTATAGTGGATCCGGAGGCGAAAATTACATGGGCGGTGGCGGACAATCTTATAGTGGTTCTGGTGGAGACAATTATGGCGGCGGTGGGCAATTTTATAGTGGATCCGGGGGTGATAATTACATGGGTGGTGGTGGACAATCTTATAGTGGTTCTGGTGGAGACAATTATGGCGGGGGTGGACAATCTTATAGTGGATCCGGAGGCGAAAATTACATGGGCGGTGGTGGCCAATCTTATACTGCATCCGGGGGCGATAATTACATGGGTGGTGGTGGACAGTCTTATAGTGAATCTGGTGGAGACAATTATAGCGGCGGTGGCCAATCTTATAGTGAATCTGGGGGCGATAATCACATGGGTGGTGGTGGACAATCTTATGGTGAATCAGGTGGCGATAATTATGGTGGTGGTGGACAATCTTATGGGGAATCAGGTGGAGATAATTATGACAGTGGCGGAAAATCTTATGGGGAATCAGGTGGAGATAATTATGACAGTGGCGGACAATCTTATGGGGAATCAGGTGGAGACAATTATGACAATGGCGGACAATCTTATGGGGAATCAGGTGGAGACAATTATGGTGGTGGTGGATCAGGTGGCGATAATTATGATGGTGGATCTAATGATGCAGGCCCTACACGTACATTAGAAGAAACTTATGGCGCCGGAATTGATTTTACTGGTGATTCTGGCGTTGGGTATGGGGGTATTGGTGACACCATGAAAAACGTATTTCTGGGCGATGGGAAGATTGGAGGTGGTAACCAAGAATACCATGGGGGAGGCGATAATCATGGAGAATCCGGAAGTGGTGATAACTATGGTGGACCAGATATTAATTCCGGAGAAAGATATGCTGCCGGTACAGCAACAGTTGAAATAAAATATCCGGATGCTATAATGAAAAACCTAATCATTCGTGATAAAAATATACAGCCAATTACAAGAATACCAACTATCATACATCGAAATGTTGAATTACCACCGGTTTATAAAAAAGCTACAACACATCATACTACTAGTGATGAACAATTAAGACGGGTAATTGTGAGAAAAATCAATGTCAATAATATCAATCAATTGAGTGAAATCATTCGACCAAAACAATTAATAGATGCATTCGATGCTAATGAACAACAACATGTATCTAGTTCAAATCAAAGATTTGTTGTAGTGGATAAATTAGCTGGAAAAAAGATTCAGCCACTAGAAGATCAAGAGAAAAAATTTACCGATCTAAATATTGATTGGAATCAATTATCCGATGTGATACAAACGGCAACTGATGCCGTGAAGAAATCCATAAATCATCTAAACAATAATCATCATCATCTTCATCAATCATATGTATCGAAAATAATACCCATACCAATTGCAATGATAACGACAAAAAAGAAATCATCAACAATGAAGATTAATAAATAATCGATAAATGATCTAAGTCTTTTCATCATCATCATCATCATCATTCTCTTTATTATTTTATTTAATAATTATGTAAACTGTTTATTTGCTGCTCATATTGCTCATGTTTTGATACAAATGTTTATTTTTGGCCAATTTTTTGTCTTTTGAAAATTCATTTCTAGAATTTATATGATTTTGATTTTGTACTTACATTCATTCTCTATTAATTTTATAGATTCAGTCTATTTTTTTTGTGGTGGGCTGTTCTTCATCATTTTTTTTATTTTTTATTCTTTTACATGACCATTATCATTAAAAAATTTTTTCTTTCAATTTTTTTCATTTTTGTTGAATTTTTTTTCCCAAAATTAATAACATAGATAGTTAATTTTGCCATTGCGTCATGTTGTTTTTTTATATTTATGAACAGATCTATTATCTGGGAAAAAAAATTCTTGGCTGTAATTGTAAATGTTGAATAAATAGTGTTGTTTCATAATTTCAGTGATATGAATGGAAAAGAAGAATCAAAATAAGGATTTTTGTTTCACTGTAACAACAATAAATAAAACAACAGCGATAATAATGAGTAAATAACATGGATGGATTATACTTTTTTTATTCTTCATAATTCGTGATTTTTTTGCCAATCTTTGTCATTATTATTGCTGAAAATAAAACAATCTATTCCATCTTCACGGTGTTGTGCAGTGCAAAAATGAAAAACAAAACAAAAAAATCCATTTTTTCACATCCATAATCTTCATCTTTACATTATGAATTTACGAAATCAGAATGGTAATAATCGTTATTATAATTATTATGGTGGTAATTATGTTGTCAAATGAAAAAAATCAATAAATTTGACATATGAAAAATGTAATTCAATATTCATTGGGAAGCGAAAAAACAACAACAATATTTTACAGCATTTGAAAGATTTGGATTAAAAATCATGGCTCAACCAACAGGAAACAATCATTTGAATGAATAGAATCAGATTGATAACATCGAAAAAAATAAAACAAATTAATGAATAATGATACTAATACTGATAAAAAAATTAAAAAATTTATTCATTCATCGACGACGGTTAGAAAATGATGATAAAATTATTATCAATCCATATAAAATGATACCCGAATCATTACGGGTATCTAGTGTTGGTACACATTTATATCGATATGGTATCCATATTTATCGGCCACCATGTATTGGGAATGATTATCAACGTAATTGGTATTATAATCCATTATTCATATTGTTTATGGAATTCGTCTATCTATTCAGAAGTATGACGGCATTCTTCATATCAGCCGAACCGAGTGAAAATCGTAAATATTTCATCTATTTGGGTGATTATATGTATTGTATTGGTGCAAAAACACATATAAATTTGGCTGCAATTTGTTATATGTCAATTGGAATATGTCTATTATTATTAGCCACTTATCATGATTATCGTGGTATTCGGCCAACATTTCTATATTCATTGGATTTTTTGGCTGGCCGTATGACACCATCAACTGCATGTTTGAATGATAATCGTTATATTGAAAAATTGCTTATCAAAACGCGATGGATTGTTAATTATTGTGAATTTAATACACGTGCTGTTGGTATTGTATCTTTCATATTGAGCGCATGGCCATTATGGTTTGAATGTACGACCATTGAATTCCTGACATCCGGTTTACCATGGTCAATAATATTTGCCATTTCATCATATTTTACATTCAGCGCTTATTTCTGGAATATGGCCTATTTCTATATACTTTGCAATTTTCTTTGCTATCGATTACGTGAAATTAATGATTTAGTAGTACGTTTTTCACACTTGAAATTAAAACAAAGTGGTATTCGAAAATTAGTGAATAAAGCAAATTTGAGAATAATACGGGCTCATTTGAATCGTATCGGTAAAGATATTCAACATTTTAATAATACTTATTTTAAAGATGTCATCTTCATCATTGTCATATTAATGGGTACATTCACTAATGTTGTACTTTATACCGCTTTATTCGTACCTGTTGATTTGACCATACGTTTTTCGTTATTCTATGCGGTTGTATTAGCAACATCGGCTATTTGTTTTTTATTGAATACAGCAACATTAGTTTATAATGAAGCGGCTATTTCTCGTAAAGTGTTGAATAAACTTTATGTTTCACAGATTCAATTTCATAATCCATATACATTATATAATGTATGTATTCGTGAGAAAAAAGCTTTAAAATTATTTTTCATTTATTTTTTTCTTCAAATCAATAGATTCTACTAACGATCGAAAGTCAATCTAAAAAACGTATGGGATTCTATTTTCTAAGCGTTTTCATTATCAATTCTTCAAAATTTTTTGAGGTAATCATTCTAGTCTTTATTGCTGCGTCTTTTTTTTATTATCATTTTTCTGGTCTATTGAATTTAGATTGTAGTAATAATAATGATGTTTTTCCTGAAAATTATACAATTATCATTCGCAAAACAATTGGTCTAATTTAAAAAATTTGAATATATTCTTTCTTGGGATTTAATTCACGTATACGTTCGAAAAACAAAATGAAACATTATTGCTTATGAACAGTTGATAAATATGTGAACGATATCATTTCAAAAAGGCTGTAATCATTCTATTCATCATTCTCCATTTTTCAGTGGTGGATAAAAATCAAAATTCAAAGAGTTATTATTTATTTTTTTATAAAAACACATTTAATAACGTCATGGTCTATATGGCAAACAAATAAAATTTCAAAATTTTTAATAATTATTGTAAACTATAAAAATATTCCATTAAAAAAAATTGTTATTCATGTACAGCGTAAATGCACAAAAGAGCAGAGCGCTTTCATCAGATAAAATTAATCATTTAAGCCAGGGCTTCTTAAACTTTTTTCATTCGCGACCCCATTTCATGATTGCTCTACACAAATACACGTCAAAAATTTTGCTACGCGACCCCATTCGGGGTCGCGACCCATAGTTTAAGAAGCCCTGATTTAAGCTATAGATTATCATCATTTCATATTGAAAATCTTAATTTTTTTCTTTTCAACAAAATTTAACAAAACAAGTCATTGTTGGTTCATATTTTATGTAGTATTTTGACATTTTTCAAAAAATAAAATGGATAAACTGGATAGAAAATTAATAAATTCTTATTCGTGATTTGTGGTTATAAAATCACGGCAATAAAAATGTCAATATTTATGGTTTGAGGTAAATTCAATTGTTAAAAATTATGTATTATTGTTGATATATGTTGCGAAAAAAAAAATAATGACATGACATTAATTGATTAATTCAACCAGGATTTTATATTCCACATATATTGATTGTGAGCAATGTATTAAAAACAACCAGACTCTTTTGTGAATTTTATGTGTATAAATATATATTATTTATTTATTTCTCGAATTGTGTCGCAATCTATCTCTTTATGACGCTTGTATCAAATTAATCTCAACAGTAATTATGTCGTAATTGTTGCTGTTGTTATCGATTTTGTAAATGAATACTTTTTATTTCTCGCTCGTTAATGCGAAATCTAGAAAAAAATGTGATTATTATCATCATTACAATGGTAATTATTCGTTTTTAAGATAAACAAATGAAGAAAATCGTTTATTTTTCTAAGAAAATTCAAAATCAATGCTAAATGTGATTCCATAATTCATGGAAAAAGAGTCTTTTACAGAACTTGAAAGATTTGGATTAGATTTCATGCCTCAACCAACATGGAACAATCAGTCGCATAAATGTAATCAGATTGACAACATCAAATAAACAAATGAATGAATAATGATATTGATAATAATAAAAAAATGCAAAAATTTATTCATTCATCGACGACGGTTAGAAAATGATGATAAAGTTATTATCAATCCATATAAAGCGATACCCGAATCATTACGGGTATCGAATGTTGGTGCACATTTTTATCGATATGGTATCCATATTTATCGGCCATCATGTATTGGGAATGATTATCGCCGTAATTGGTATTATAATCCATTATTCATATTGTTTATGGAATTCGTCTATCTATTCCGAAGTATAACGGCATTCTTCATATCAGCCGAACCGAGTGAAAATCGTAAATATTTCATCTATTTGGGTGATTATATGTATTGTATGGGTGCAAAAACACATATAAATTTGGCTGCAATTTGTTATATGTCAATTGGAATATGTCTATTATTATTAGCCACTTATCATGATTATCGTGGTATTCGGCCAACATTTCTATATTCATTGGATTTTTTGGCTGGCCGTATTACACCATCAACTGCATGTTTGAATGATAATCGTTATATTGAAAAATTGCTTATCAAAACGCGATGGATTGTTAATTATTGTGAATTTAATACACGTGCTGTTGGTATTGTATCTTTCATATTGAGCGCATGGCCATTATGGTTTGAATGTACGACCATTGAATTCCTGACATCCGGTTTACCATGGTCAATAATATTTGCCATTTCATCATATTTTACATTCAGCGCTTATTTCTGGAATATGGCCTATTTCTATATACTTTGCAATTTTCTTTGCTATCGATTACGTGAAATTAATGATTTAGTAGTACGTTTTTCACACTTGAAATTAAAACAAAGTGGTATTCGAAAATTAGTGAATAAAGCAAATTTGAGAATAATACGGGCTCATTTTAATCGTATCGGTAAAGATATTCAACATTTTAATAATACTTATTTTAAAGATGTCATCTTCATCATTGTCACATTATTGAGTGCATTCAGTAATGTTGTGCTTTATACCGCTGTATTCGTACCTATTGATTTGACCATACGTCTCTCATTATTCTATGCGGTTGTATTAGCAACATCGGCTATTTGTTTTTTATTGAATACAGCAACATTAGTTTATAATGAAGCGGCTATTTCTCGTAAAGTGTTGAATAAACTTTATGTTTCACAGATTCAATTTCATAATCCATATACATTATATAATGTATGTATTCGTGAGAAAAAAGCTTTAAAATTATTTTTCATTTATTTTTTTCTTCAAATCAATAGATTCTACTAACGATCGAAAGTCAATCTAAAAAACGTATGGGTTTCTATTTTTTTTGCATGTTCATCATAAATTCTTCAAGATTTTTTGAGGTAATCATTCTAGCCATATTTTTGCATCTTTTTTCTATTATCATTTTTCTTGTCTGTTAAATTTAGATTATCGTAATAATGATGATGTTTTTCTTGAAAATTATTCAATTATCATTCGATAAAACAATTGGTCTAATTTAAAAAATTTGAATATATTCTTTCTTGGGATTTAATTCACGTATACATTCGAAATAAAAAAGTAGATGAGAAAAACGAAATGAATCATTATTGCTTATGAACAGTTGATAAATATGTGAGCGTCATCACTTCAAAATGACTGTAATCATTCTATTCATCTTTCTCCACTTTTTAATGGTGGATAAAAATCAAAATTCAAAGATTTTATCATTATCCAAATACAATTAATATTAATATTATAATATAATTTCTTTTTGTTTATTCTTAAAAAATTAATAAAAAGAATTTTTATTCATGATTTGTGGCCATAAAATAACGTCAATAGATGAGCAATGAATGTCATCAATATTTATGGTTTGAGGTAAATGTAATTGTTAAAGATTAAATATTATTGTTGGCATATGAAACAACAATGACATTAATTGATTAATTTTACAAAGATTTTATATTCCACATATATTGATTGTGAGCAAGGTATTAAAAACAACCAGTCCCTTGTGTGAATTTTACGTGAATTTATCGCCACAGTATATTATTTATTTCTCTAATTGTGTTGCCAGATCAATTTATTCTTAACAGTAATTATGTCGTAAAATTGTTGCTGTTGTTATCGATTCTGAAACTGAATTCTTTTTATTTCTCACTCCTTAATGTGAAAACTAGAAAAAAAATGTGTTTATTGTCATTATTACAATGTTAATTATTAGTTTCCGGATAAATAGATAAAGAAAATTGTTCACTTTTCGGAAAAATTGAAAATAAATGCTAAATGTAATCATATAATTCATGGGAAAAAGTTGAAAGATTTGGATTAAAATTCATGCCTCAACCAACATGGAACAATCAGTCGCATAAATGTAATCAGATTGACAACATCAAATAAACAAGTGAATGAATAATAATAATAATAATATAATTAATAATAATGTTTAAAATGACAAAAAAATTAAAAAATTTATTCATTCATCGACGACGGTTAGAAAATGATGATAAAGTTATTATCAATCCATATAAAGCGATACCCGAATCATTACGGGTATCTATTGTTGGTACACATTTATATCGATATGGTATCCATATTTATCGGCCACCATGTATTGGGAATGATTATCACCGTAATTGGTATTATAATCCATTATTCATATTGTTTATGGAATTCGTCTATCTATTCCGAAGTATAACGGCATTCTTCATATCAGCCGAACCGAATGAAAATCGTAAATATTTCATCTATTTGGGTGATTATATGTATTGTATTGGCGCAAAAACACATATAAATTTGGCTGCCATTTGTGATGTGTCAATTGGAATAAGTCTATTATTATTAACCATTTATAATCATCATCGTGGCATTCGGCCAACATTTCTATATTCATTGGATTTTTTAGCTGGCCGAATGACACCATCAGCTGCATGTTTGAATGATAATCGTTATATTGAAAATTTGCTTACCAAAACACGTTGGATTGTTAATTATTGTGAATTTAATACACGTGCTGTTGGTATTGTATCTTTCATATTGAGTGCATGGCCATTATGGTTTAAATGTACGACCATTGAATTCCTGACATATGGTTTACCATGGTCAATAATATTTGCTTTTGCATCATATTTTACATTCAGCGCTTATTTCTGGAATATGGCCTATTTCTATATACTTTGCAATTTTCTTTGCTATCGATTACGTGAAATTAATGATTTAGTAGTACGTCTTTCACAATTGCAATTGAAACAACGTTGTATACGGAAATTAATGAATAAATCAAACTTAAGACTATTACGTACTCATTTGAATCGTATCGGTAAAGATATTCAACATTTTAATAACAATTATTATAAAAATGTCATCTTAATCATTGTCACATTATTGGGTACATTTTTAAATGTTGTACTTTATACCGCTTTATTCGTACCTGTTGATTTGACCATACGTTTTTCATTATTCTATGCGGTTTTTTAACAACGTCGGCTATCTATTTCTTATTGAATACAGCATCATTAGTTTATAATGAAGCGGGCGTTTCTCGTAAAGTGTTGAATAAATTTTATATCTCACAAATTCAAAATCATAATCCATGTACATTATATAATGTTTGTATTTACGTGAAAAAAGATTCCGTTTTTTGATTTTTCTAATTATTTTCATTGAATTTTTTTTCATTTTTAGATTCTACTAACTATTGAAAGTCAATCCCATAAACGTATGGGTTTCTATTTTCTTTGCATGTTCATCATAAATTCTTCAAGATTTTTTGAGGTAATCATTCATTGTTTCATTCAACATTTCCAAAACAATTTCCAGTGCTAATTCTTTATTTATCATTAATATTGTCCAACAAATTTAGATTGCCGCATTTATAATGATGTTTTTTCTGAAAATTGTACAATTATCATTTACAAAACAATTGATCTAATTTGATTGATTAAAAAAGGCAAAATATTTTCTACAACAAATCTTAAGAACCAAATAAAGAATTCTGTTTCTCAGAGAATAAATTATCATTAACATTTTCAATTCCTATTTTATCCACAAATAATAAAAAAATAAAAATTTAATTATCGTTCAAATGTAGTTACAAAAACAATCAAAATATTCTGAATTTCATTGTTTTTCAGCACCATATTGATTGTCATTTTTTTTTTTTTTTTTGGTTTGTTTGTTCACAACAAAAACAGATCATTATCATTATTTCGGAAATGGTGTTTTCGTAGCATTAATCTTTGATTTTGGTTTTTTATAATGAATAAAATTAAAAATTTTTCTTAAAAAAAAATAATAAAAAAAGTCATATATGGCCATAAGATGACGTCAATGAGCAAGAGATGAACAATCGTCAATTTTTATCGATTGTGTAAAATGTCTATTTCGTAGTAGTTGTTGTTGTTGTTGATTCTGAAATTGAATTCTTTTTATTTCTTGTTCGTTAATAATGTATGAGACGAAAATTGGTAACAATTTTTTTCGGACCATAAAAAACAGAAACACAAACACACACACACAAATTGAATTCTAATTTACGATAATTTTCTCTCGATAGTATAGAATCTATACTATAGATTGTCTAGATTTTAATTTGAATTTATTATCATTCTGAAGAAATGGCAATAAACACAGATGGCAATTATTAGAATATATAAAAAATGGATAATTCCCTCGATTTGTGACTTACATCAACATATATAGTTGAAATAACCTCATGTCAGAATCATTAGAACTGGGGAGAATTCCCACCACGAATGGATTATTAGTTGAATCACAAAATTATAATAATAAATGGATGAATAATGATTTATAATCACGCATTATTGGGAAATCTTTCTGACAACCATTTTTTTTGCGGATCGTTTTGAATTTTTTTCATGTTTTTTTCAGAAAAATAATAATAAGATTTATTAATTTACGAAAAAAAATTGGCTTTTTCAGAAAGAAATTAACGAATATTCATTGTTCTGACAACAACGACGTTAATTTCAAGTCAAAATTGATAATGAATTTGATATGAAAAGAAACATAAATTGGATGATCTTACAATGAAACAATTTCGTGATGTTTGATAATAAATCTTGTTTGATCATCATACCTTTTAATACTTATATTTTGTTTGCATTTAAAAAAGAAAACAAACAAAAATTTTATTCATTATCGTTGATTGTTTGTCTTGTTGATTTTTTCTTTATGTCATATCTATTTCATAGCAATGGTTATTGATAATTAGTTTTTTTTAATTCTTATGACGATTAATAAATTTGAATATATAAATCATGGAGATAATATACATAATTTGCATTCACAAAGATCATGATCAAGTTCTACATGTGAGCAACAAATTTAGTTGTTTGAAAATTTTCAAAAATCATAATCGAAAAAAGATGGATAAAAGAATGATGATGATGAGAACCGATACAATGATGTCTCGTAATGCAATAATCAAACAACAATCGGTAATTGATCAAAGTATTGACAATAAAAACAAACGATCCCATCGTCATCGGTTAATTCGTGAAATAAGTCTATTGAATGGTGATTTTGAACAAAAATTTAATCCTTTCAAATTGATTGATCCATCATATGCTGTACGTAGTGTTGGCACACAATTCTATCGTTATGGAATACATCTTTATCGACCAGATTGTTTGGATCAAAATTATCGCCGTCATTGGTTCTATAATCCGGCATTCGTATTGTCTATTGGATTTATTTATATTCTACGTAGTATTGTTGCATTATTTATTTCAACAAAATTGAATGAAAATCGTCGTTATTTCATATATCTTGGTGATTGGCCATGGTGTATGGGAGCGAAAACACATATTAATATTGCAGCCATTGTTTATACGATGATGGGTATAAGCGTTCAACTTATGTGTGTTATACATTATATACGTGGAATTCGGCCAACATTTTTACAATCATTAGATTTTCTTGGTGGCCGTTGTCCATCATCTGATGCCCGATTACATGATGCGAAGCTTGTAGCAAAATTATTGGCTAAAACACGTTTCGGTATACAATTCTGTCGATTGAATATGATTACCGTCGGTGTTGTATCATTTATTTTAAGCGCCTGGCCATTATGGTTTAAATGTTCATTGAATGAATTCATTATTTTTGGACTACCATGGTCAGTGTTTTTTGGTGTATCATCATCATTTACATATACTGCATATTCATGGAATCTTATTTATTTTTATATAATTTGTTCATATCTTCGTTATCGTATACGTGAGATTAATGAATTAGTAATGAAGTGGACAACCAATACGAGTCGATCACAATGTGGAACAAGAAAAATAACAATAATTACAATGTCTCATATCGATTTGATGCGAAGACAATTTAATCAAATTGGCAATGATATTCAACAATTTAGTTCAGAATATTTTAGTAAAGTATTATTTTTTTTAATATTATTTGTCGCTACATTTATAAATGTAGTATTATATACATCCATTTTTATGCCAATCGATTTGACCGTACGAATATCATTATTATATTCAGTTGTATTGGCTATTATTGTCATATTTTTTCTATTGAATACGGCTTCATCTGTTTATGAAGAATCATTGAAATCATTGAAAATATTGAATAACTTTAATATTTCACAAATGGGACGTTTGAATACCTATTGTGCATATGATGTAAGTAGTATTATAAGTAGGAAAAAAAAGAAAAAAAATTTAACCTCATCACACAATAATGATATTGACCATATTTCCATTTTCCGTTCTATTTTTTTTTCTATCCCATTTTCATTTTCTATTCATCAATTGATCAATGATCATATCAAGTTGATGTTTGCCATTGAAAATCAATCGAAAAAACGTATGGGCTTCTATTTCTTCAATTTTTTTATCATAACATATTTTAAATTTTTTGAGGTTTGTTGTTGTTGTTGTTATTGTTGTTGATTATTTACAAACAAAAAATGAACTTTCATTTCATGTTTTTCTTTCTCTTTTTTTGATAACAACAAAATAGATTGTTGGTTTGATTATCGCTTATTTCCTGAAGGTAACACAAATGTCATCACAGAAACGTTTGGCTTAAAATGTAATTCATCGTTTTCATCCATTATTCATAAATTGAAATTTGCAATCCAGATTTTCTTTTTTATTTTTAGCTAAAAAAAATATGCAAACCATTAATAAGATTTTTCTGCTGCACCAAACATGAATATCACAGTAGGATTAGAAAAAAACCATTCAGACAAACTTACACAAAAAAAACTAATATCGATTTGAATTGATCATCGATTGATCTTGGCAGGAAGAATCAAAAAAGAATTTCATTTAGAATTAATTCTATCAACCTATGAATCACAAGAACAACAACAACAACAACAACAACAAAAAATGTTCAAGTTAAGAATGTATGAAGATTCATTCGTTGTTGTTGTTGTAGTCATACGAAGAATTTTAATTTTTTTTTTTTGAATAATTTTTTTATTGCCTTTTCATCGATTATTTGTTTGTATCGATTGTGTTTTTAATCTATTCTCTTTATCAAAGATTTTGTGCTTATGCAATATCGTTTCCATATAATGAAGATAATGATAATAAATTAATGATCATTACCATTTCAACTTTGTTGCTATTCTTTTTTGAATCGAAATTTCAGTCGAAATTTTGAAAAATATAAAAAAAAAAAATATTTTTGACATTCATTATTCATATTCATTCATTAGTTGTTTTTGTTCTTTGCCTGAATCATATCATTGCAAAAGTGGTATTGTTATCATTTTCATTGGATTGATCATAATCTTTGATCAAATCGATTGGTTTATTTATTAATAACAATGAATCAATTAAAATCTGTAGCCATTATGATGGCTAATGAAATGTCACCATTTAAACGTATTGATTATATTGAACAATGTGCGGATCGTATTTATCGCATTAATAATAATAATAATATTGAAAATGGACATCATGATCGCCATTGTTTAATAATAATCATTATTTGTCAATGGTTATTCATGTTACGATTATTATTAACATATCTAAGTCCAAATATACCGGAATATCGTTTCATATTCATCGATCTATCATATTTATTTAAATTGGATGAAAAATTAAATTTAATAGCTATACCGATGTGTTTTTTGGTACAATATTTCTATCAAATTTGGTATCTAAATTTTCATTTACGTTTATATTCAATTGTATGTAAAATTTTCTATGAACAAAATGGTGAATTTTTTCTTTATAAATACTTTATATTTCATTCAAAATCATATGATTGTTGTCAATTTATTCGTTATAATGTATATAGATTTTTATGCATGTTTCAATTAATCATTATTGTATTGAATTTTTTCAACATATTTTTACATTATACTTATATCCGTTTATTTATTGTGAATGAAAAAATTTATCCAAAAAATTTGATTGGTTTTTCATTGATTACTATAACCGAAATGAATTGTCTATTCACATTGTTTGTTTTGTATTGCATGGCACATATATTAATTTTTGTTACAATTGGTTTATTTTTATTTACTGTTATTGTTTTTATAAAACTTGGCCAATGTGATCATCTATTGAAAAGTATTATGCATCGATGGCGACAAATTAGTATACAACAACAACAACAACAACGACAACAGCAACAGCAACATTCTATCAATGATTATAATCATATTGAACGATTCATGATGGAACATACGGATACATTACTTGTAATCGAAACAATGGATGGACAATATTCACATATGTTAACCACATTTTTAATGGCAACAACACCATTAAATATATTTCTAATGGGATCATTGATCATTCAATATCAACAACAATCACTATTAGAAGGATTATTAACATTATCGATGGCCTTACAACAATGGATCGGTGTATTTGGTGCACATTTATTATGTGCTTATTTTTCCATTAAGATACATAAATGTTCCAAATGTTTATTATCGATGGCAGCAAATTGTACATCATTATCATCAAATCGACAACGACGATGGTGGCTGTTACGAAAACAAATACGATTATCGAATTATATTGAAAAATTTCATACAAATAATCATTATGGTTTAACATATTCAAAAATTACATTAATATCAGTCAAATCATTTGCAAAGGTTTGTATTTATATATATGATAATAATATCTAGACACACCTATTTATGATAATGATGACACTTGTGCTGTTTTATTTTCTTCTTCTTTTTTGTTGTTGTTTTTTTTTCAACATCATAGTTTCTATTCATCTATGTTAAATGTTTCTGTTTTGCATATAAATCGTTAAAAAAATCTGAAAAAATTTAGCAGATGATGATGGTGATGATGATGGCGATGAACTTGGAAACGATATTGTCATATATCTAATCTAATCTTGATTATTACATTAAAGATAATAAAATCCGAATGCGTTTACCATTATAAAATATATCATTGAGATGCCATGTTTTTTTGGTGTTTATTTTACTGATTCAGTTTCAGTTTTTTTGGGTGTTGTTTTTCCAAATAGGAAAAAAACCAACCAGTTAAATCGAATATTCAACAATGTTTATTATCAATAATGGCCAGATAATGTTTTCCAATGAATCGTGGTAGAATCAGCCATCTAAACAATAACAAACAAACAAACAACAACAACAAGTGAAAACGATATTTGGTAATATAGTTAAAAGAAAAAAAATTACTTGAAAAAAAGATGCGACAGAAAAAACTGTGAAAAATATTATCAATGAATATATGAATGAATGGAAAAAATTGAGCACAATAAAATATAAAATAATAATAATAATAACTGGCAATAATGCATCTTACTATCATTATCAAACATCATTACAATACTCGTATAGGTATAGTTTATTTGGGCGTTTTCACACATAAACACAACGAATGTATATTGTATAAAATCATCAATTGTAAAAAAGAAAAAATGAAGAATACACTTACCTAATGGGAATCAATAATGCAATGATCAATGGAAATACAAGCTGTACATATTCCCATGGTGAAAAACCGAAAAAGCATATTAAAATCAATTGAAACAATTGAATCATTGTGAATGAATGTACAATACGCTGTGGACATTTCCGTAGATAATGTGTTGGTGGATAGGAAGTCTAAATAGGAAATTTTTTTTCGTTTGTTTTGGTTTTGGGTTTTGTTTCAAGATACGAGTAAAAAAGAAATGAGAAAAAATTGAAAAATTAAAAACAAAGACGGAAATAGAAACAAAACTCAATAGAAGAGAAAACAGAACAAAAGATTTTTTCCGTTGTTCACTTTTCGTGTTCTTAGAATGGAAAAATACAGAAAAAAGAAAGAAAAGAAAAAAATTAATTTACCTGTTCAGTGAAAAACAATAGTATACGTTCATATAGTGAATTTTCACGTAATGTTGATGCGGCACAATATAGAAATAGACCACATAGAACGGCAACAGGTATGTATGATAGAATCCATGGTATAAATATGATTACAATGGCAATTAATATATGTATCACAATACCAGTGATACGTGTTTCACGGCTTTTTACAACAATCTGTCGGATATTTGATTTATCACTTGAATAAAATGATGATGACGATGATCCAACAGTAATAACATCGGCCAAACTTCTAGCATGCATTGGTGAATGTGGTAAAATACCATGCATCCATGGATAACCGATCAATGATAATCCAAGATTAATGATGGCAACAATCAACAGATCCCAATGATATGCATCACCTTTTTTTAGACGATTAGCTGGTGCTGAAACCAATGCAGCCGATACATTTTGATCGATAAAAAATAACATTGATAATGCAAAACCAAGTAATAATGATAGTGCTAATGATACTGGATTCATTGTTTGAAATTGAACAATATGCAAATTATATCCATTGGAAACTTTAAATGAATCCGGTTCAATTCGTTTGAATGCGATCGAACCAATCAAAGTGAATATGATGACCGATATGGGTAGAGAATAATCGGCTAATGTGGTACGTAAGAATTGATTCAAATAAGGCCTGTTTATTGAGAAGAGAATGGGAAAAAATGAAATATTTTATGCAAAAGATAAACTTACGTTTTGCTAAAATTATAAAGCATCAATCCTAATGCAAATGTTCCCAACATTAAGAATAGAAAAAGAATACTTTTTTCTGGTGCACAATCCATATCATCGATAGTATCGATATTAGGAATCATCGTTTGATTCATATCGATACAATAATAATGTTGCCGAAAACTAGTGATACATTCTTTAATTGAATCGATTGTAAATGCAAAAAATATAAATGTGGCAAATAATTCTTCCGTTGATCGTGTACAAAGACGCATTAATTGTGATAAATCAAATATAGAATAAATTAATAGAAATAATGAATTCCAAATGCCAACCAAAGCAAAAAGATCGAAAAAATCAATGGATAAATTACTGGCAATACTATGAACAATCGATGTATATAGACATAATGGTGCTGTAGTTGAAATAATAACTAATGGTTGACCAGCAAATAAAGCAAATATTAAACCACCGATAGCCTGGCCAAGTAATGCTTCTTTTGGGCCGATTTTTCCTTCGGTATTATGTTGATTAAGTACGCCGAATGCAATACATGGTAAGATGCAGGCAAAAAATAATGACATTGTTGATGAACAAACTTTTGTCAATGTTTGGCAACCATCTAAACCATCACGATAATCACTCCAATAATATCGTATACGACGATTAAAATTTTCACGGATACCACGACCAAATGAGCATTGAAAATGTACCGATTGTTCATCATCGATTTCTTTAAAATTTTCCTCAATCTCCATAATATCTTGATCACGAGATTTGAGTCGTTCAAGACGATCACCAATAATATCGATAAATAGTTGTTCATCATTCGTATGTAATAAATCATTACGTGTACGAGCATCGGCCATTAATGTTGCATAGGTTCGGGCAATTTCGAATGCATTTTTTGTTGATTTCTGTGGTGCCGGAACGATTATCAATATAATCAAACGTACAGCATTCAATGTTGGACCAAAATTTGTTGGCCTCAATAATCTTGTGATTAGAATTTTACGTGTCAACAACAATGATGACGACGATGATGATGATGATGTCGATGATTCAATCGTTGCAAATACACAACACCAAGTAGAATCATGTAAAACATGATTACCATCATCATCACCATAATAAACGCCTTGAATAAAATTTTTAAATTGAAAACCATTGTCTTCGTTATAGATGGCCTGACGAAATTGTTCCAATTCCAGTTCACCGAACAATGATGATGATGTGCCGACAATTTTCTACAGTGTGAAAAAAAACAACAACAACAATTGTATTTCAATAGAAATTCAGATTAAGTCAAATCAGATTATCATCATCAAAAAAAAATTTATCGTTTTATGAACAAACTAACAAACAAACAGATAAATACCTTGATCATCATTTCGATTATATTGTTAACATTGGCATCATCAATATTAAGTAAAATTAATGGATTTTTCAAAAACATTTCAACATCGCGTATAGAACGAATTTCATTCGTAAATGATTTCATCGGTACCAAATTATTTTGCATGACGGTAATCATTTCCGTACCGGAGATAAACATTGCACGTGTTGAACGACGTTGATATTGTTTGGCCATATTTATTTCAGAATGATCATATGGTATTGCCATAATGGATGAACGGGGATAATCATTAATTTGAATAGAATCATTTGTAATGGACGAAGACGAATCAGTGGTGGAATTAACAGTATTGGTGGACATTTTTTTTTTTTTGCTAAGAACAACAATAAAACAGAAATGATCCTAATTTTTTTTTTTTTTTTTTTGTTAAAATTTTTATGATGGTGATGACCAAATTAAAATCCAACAGACAGAAAAAAAAGATATAAAAACTTTCTAGTAATCAAGGTACAATAAATAAAAAAAAATTTATGATTACAATCATCATTGACTCATGGATACTGAAACTATTGGATACGGAAATATCAAATACATTTTTTGATGATGAATTTTTAAAAATAAAGAAAAACATTAATTTTCAAAAAAAAAATGTTGACACAAAAACCTACTAAATTAAAAATGGAAAATGATCAATCATCAAATCATCATGACATGTTCAATGTTTTTGAATTCTTTATTTCTCAATTGTTACTTTACATTCAGAATTGAAAACAATTTTATTCAGTCAAAAAATGGATTTGACAATGGTCATATGGTTGTTGGCTAAATTTGGCATAAAAGATGAAAATATTGAAGAAATATTCGATGATTATTTCAACATTTCATTACGTTATGTTCAACGTACATCATATACATTGGATGAATATCATGATCATCGTGTAAGATTTTTTCAAAGGAAACGATTCTTGCATACATTAATTACGACAATTAATTCATGGATATTAATCATTGTACTTTTATTGATAATTACCGGACAGTTATCCGATTATTTTCATTATTTTATCATCGATATGGGCATTGACCATCATTCAATTGAATCAATCATATGGACCATTATTATTGCATTGATTGTGGCTGAATATAAATGGATAAATATCTACATTCATGTTATTCGTTATCGATGTTCATTCATTCAGATTCGACAAGCTATCATAATGGCAGTGAAAAATGAATTAAAATTATCATCACGACAAAAATTGTTACATTTTTTTCGAATATTTCGTATTATTACTGGATTTTGTTATTATTCGACAACCATTAGTTTAGCAATCATTTATATAAGGCTTTATTGGTTCAATATTTCTGAATATCTTCATGGTAATCGTATGGGATTCACACGTTTATTATCCACATTAACCATGCATACAATCATGTGGAGACGATTATATTTTCTTTTCGGTGAGATATTGATACCGATGCTATATTTATTGTTTACAGTTGAATATCTAAAAATTAAAATGAAAGAATTTATTGAACAAATAAACAATGTTCAATCATCAACATCATTGATTTCAATGATGAATTTAAAAAACATACATGAACATTATGTACGAAATTTCTTGGAAATTTGTTGGCTACATAAACCATATCAAGAATATCTTCTTTTCATCGATCTAATCAGTCGTATTGGATTCATATTAGGTATGATATTCATTCATCATCGTCATCATCATCATGGTGATAAATTTCATTTCGTACAAATGGAAGAACAATATTTAACATTAAGCAATTTAATTTCGATTCTATCATTCATACAATTCATTTATACACAGATTATTATCGTACATGTTGCATATTTTCCATCGAAAAATCAATTTTGTTATCGATTACTTTATCATTTGAGTGTAATACAAACATCATTATCATCAACATTTCAATCAAATGATGAAAATATCGACAATAATGATGAACATTCGAAATACCGTACAAATGTACGTATGAATCTATTCATACAAAACATCATAATTAATGATTATGGATTCTATTTGGGACGATATTTTCTAATTACTAAATATAAATTCATTGAAATGTTGGCATTTAATTTTACATTATTCACAATGCTTTATAAATATATTCGAATTTAATGATCATTACCATTGTTATCGATCATCATCAAAATCTTCATTTGAATATTCTGTTTTATTTTCTCTAGAAAAAAAAATTCTCATTTTCTTCAATTTTTAATAATATCAACAGAATTTAGAAAAAAAACCTTAATCAAACATTGTAGATAAATAAACAAAGAAGAAGAAAAAAAATTAAATTCTACAGAAAATATGATCATTATCAGATTATTCGAATTTTTTTTTCGTAAATGATGATGAAAAAGAAGAATTTAAAAATCTTGATATTAAATATTTCATCGATAATGAAGATGAAAAACAACGAAAAGTTACTCATTGTTCTCATATTTTTTATGACAAGGGGAAAAATGTATGCTAAGTTACACGCTAATCGAATAAATTTCAAGAAATTCCACAAAAAAACTACCACAAAACATAAACATAAAATCCACATTCGAATAACGAATCCTTATATCCCTTGGTAACAGTCATTCAAAATTAATGAATAATTATACAAACACACATACACACACACAATATATGCATTCCAAGATAATTGTATCAATGATTGATTAATATTTGAAATGTTTTTCTATTTTTTTTTTTTGCTTTCCCTTCCATTTGTTTGGTATGTATCACTTTATTAGTTGTTTTTCTCCCCATTCATTCACATTTTTTTCTCATTTTTTTCACATAGAATCATCATCATCATTATCATCATTGTTGTTGTTTCATATCATACCTTTTAGAATTTTATTCGGTCGTCTTACTATCCAGTAGTGGTGTACGGGCGATAATGTATGTACATATATCATATTCGTCATGGCCGGAAATTGTCGATCTTTAAATGTGCAATTGAAAGTAAGCAAAAGCAAAAAAAAAAATATGAAAAACAAACGTACATTAATCAAGAATCAAGACAAAACAAGTGTCACATGATTCATAAACGTCAATAAATTAAATTAAAAGAACCACATATTTGTCTCTCATGCACACATACACAATTCTGTAAAATCTAAAAGAAAATGGAATGAAAAGAAAATGAATCATTCCTGATCATTGTAAAGTTAAGTGGATGCCACTAATTGAAATTCTGTTATTCCAACGAAAAATATTTTTGTTGAAAATATGTTACATTTTCGTGATTCATCAATGATATTGTTATCACCATCAACAATAAAAACAACGACAACAACAATGCAAAATGATCGGCAATCATTGAATTTACCATCAAATCCATATAATCTATTATTGGATCGTATGATTGATCATAATCTATTACCATATAATAATCGTGAACAATTATTTCAAACATATCAATATGATCGTAAAAAATTTATGAAAATGTTAGCCTTATTATTGTTACCGACAATATTTAATCTATTACGTTTTGGTTTAAATTCAATGGAACGTAATTATCATATCGATTTGGTTGCCCGATTTCGTTATCGGCCATTCATTTGGTATGAAGCAAAATCACAGACCCTACATCTAACGTTTGCCATTGTATTCATTTGTTTAACATCAATGTGTAAGTGTTTGAAAACATATAACCCGTTTTTGTATATGATTCGATTATTTGATTCTGTTTTTTCTATGATAGATGGTATATCATTTAAAATATTTATCGATCCATCGAATGCTAAACACGTGTTCAAAGGATTTGAGCATTTGAATCGTTGTTACGAAAATATGGTCAAACGAATGAAAGGGATGAGATTACCGCATTTATCAAATATGATACCCGTATCTCTCATGCAAATTTTTTTGGCATTATCCCATGAAACTAATCATTGGTTTGGCTTTAACACAATGAGTCCAACACCAGATTGTAGTCCCAAAGCATTCTGTTTCACCGCTCATCTTTATAATCATATATTAATCCTATATAAATTATTCATCAAATCTTTTACTATTGTATCATTATTTTTTACTTGTTTGGATACGTTTATTGGTTATTATAAATCAAAACGTCCACATTTACCATGGTTATTTCATCCACAAATGATTATTATGGATTCTGTGTTTATATTTCAAATTCATCAAATCATGGTGATTTCATCATATTGGTTACATTTTATTATCATGTCTGTATATTCATATCGATGGCGATTCAATCTGATACGGCTAAATTTTATACGTACGAAACAAATGATGTATGAACCAGGTACTTTTTTCCAGCATATATTTTCCATATATATTTTTTTCAATCACATTCTCTTTTTTTGTTGATTAATTGGAATGGAGATTTTTACGTAAAACACCAATTGCAATGCATATGAAAATTGAATTAATGCGATCAATTTTTCGTATCAACGAAGAGATTATACGTCTTTCAGGAACGATGAAACCATTTCTAGTTATATTCTATACGTTTTATCTATTCTCACAGGATATGTTATTGTTTTTGTTTATCAATGCAAAAAGTAATTCATTTCTAGGTTTGGTAGTGGGTTCAGTAATTGGTTTTACTACTAGCTATGCTTTGGGACTGTTTGGTGCATTAGCCAGATTAAATTATTATTCACGAAGTATGATACCAATCATACGTCATTGCCTTTATGATGGCTATTAATTATTCATTAATAATAATTATCATAATAATCCATTATTGGCCATATCGTTTGCAAATCAAAATAATCATCATCATCATAATAATATGATTAATCGTAATATCAATGATGATTTTCAAACAAATATTTCATTACAACAATCATCGACATTGATAATGGAAAATCGTCACCGTAAAAATAATAATCGTATACATACATTATTATGGCGTTTTAAAATGGCTCATCTTGAACAGGAAATTCTTGAGAATCGTATCGGTTTCAATTGTAATGGTGAATTTGCATTGACACATTATTCCATTATTAATCTAATTTTATCATTCATTATGAATCTATTGCTTTTGTTTAATTTATTTAAATATTATTTCAATTTTCATTGAAATACACGTGATTTATTATCATCATCATCATCATCATCATCATCATCATCATCATTATTATTATTATTATTATTATTATTATTTTAATAATTAAATTATAATGAAAAATAATAACGAATACATAATAATAATGTCATTATTATTAAATATTAATATTAATATATTATATATGTAGAAATATAAACTAAAATTTAAGGCAAAAAATTCAAAATATTTTACAAAATCATTTTTCGTGTGTCAATTAATAAAAATTAACGATAAGAATTCTAGTCATAATTATTGATAAAAAAATTTTCGAAATATTTGTCGTAAATATAAAGTTTGTGTGTGCAAAATTTCGGGAATGTATATTCTTTATTGGACGACGTGTTCGTGTTCGATCGGGTCGTGGTTTTATCAATTCAACATCATCTTCATCCACACGATCATGTGGTTGTATACGGTGGCCACCACCACCATATTGATGATGTCTTAATCGACCGGAAGAATTATCATCATTATTATTATTTGGTTTCATCTGATTTGTATGATCAGTAAATCGTATTTCTGGCTTTGATTTATCCATATTTGGATTATAATCAATATCATTTGGACAATTACGTCCTGGATATAGCCAATATCGTTCTTTAAGTTCACGTAATTTTCCATCATTACGTAATTGGCGAATAGCACGATTGAAACGATTTTTTAACGGTGAATTTTTTGCCACAACAATAGCATATTCAAATTGAAAATTACGTCGACGATCATCGATAGCAACGAGATCACAATCACGTTGTACAATATATTCAACAAATGGTGATTCCGATATGAATGCATAACGTTCGTGTTTAACACGTTGTAATCCTTCACGTTCACCATCGACAAAAACCGATGGATGTGTATCCATATAGCTATACATTTTGGCAACAGTTGGACTATCATGAAATAATGGTAGATTAGCCCCATGTTTTTTAACACCATAACGAATTGTCGTTTGTTCAGAAAGATCTTTAAACGTACGTATATGATTGCCATAACGTTCAAGAATATCACGACGAATCAATGCCGCTAGACCATATTCCATGAATGGTAATGTAAAATCAACAAATCGGGCACGATTTGTTAATACGGTTATATCACCGATAGCAAAATCGGCTTCGCTTCGCATCACTTCACCAATCATTCCATTAACCGTACCATTTGGTGCGATCCAGCCACCATATTGACCGTCCGAAACAGTTGATAATGTATATGCGATACCCATTAATGGTGCCAATTCATTGAGTAGATCAATACAAAAGCCTTCAAATTGACCATTTGATCGTTGACTAACATAAGGCCAATTCTATTTTCCATGAAAAATAAAAAAAAAATTATAAATTTTTTTTTCAAAACTAGACACTAGATGGTGATGGTTGCAATTAAAAATGACAAAAACGCACCAATATTGTTGTACCATGAACTGTTTCAGCTTTGATCAATATCGATGAAAATGTTGATAAAATCAATGATATAGTTGCGACCAGAATGAAGATTTTTTTCATAATTAACTTATTCGTCATAAGTGAAGAAGATATTAATACTACTGATGATATTAATGGTTCCTGATCCATTTTTAGATGATTTTTTTTATTGTTTAGTAATCATGCATACAATCACAACACCGAACATTTTTAACAAGAAAAAAAACAAAACAAAAAATTCTGGTATTTTTTAGAATGACGACAACAACGATGATGGACAATCCGGAAATTTTTATGGACAACAATAACAATGGTTAAAGTTTTCTGAAAAGGTTCACACACATATACACATCACTGAACAAACAGAAAAAACATCATCATCATCAACCTTTATTGATCAACGACAATTTGTTTGTTTGATTGGTTGGTTGGTCGGTCAGTCGTTGGAATGAATTTTTTTTTTTTTTTTGACGACAAAAAAGAAATTAACGATTCAACAGAGAGGTAAAAATAACATTGACATTGATGATGATGATGATGATAAACGAAAGAAGCGATTGAAGAAAAGGAATATTTGTTTCCTGTGTCGAATGGTAGAAGGAAAAAAAATGGAAACAACTTTTTACAGGTATCATCATCATCACCTGAAGAAAAAATATATTTATGGTCGCCTACTATTCTGCGCCTTTAATAATAATAATCCTCGAAATTGATGAATTCAAGAACAATTTTTTTTTTGCTTTGCTTTGCTTCGTTTTAAAAAATAATAGAGAAATATTTATAACCATCATCATCATCATCATCATCATCATCACCGATATATACACACACGCGTCATCCATGGTTATAGCCATGTTTTTTGTGTGTGTGTCGGCGTGTGTGTACGATTATAACCAACGATACAACCTCAACAACAATGACGACGACGACGATTCGTTTTCAAACAAACAAATTCAGCCAATTGCACCAGCAGCAGCAACAACGTTTAAATTTTGAAACTTTTTTCTGTTGTCCATCAACAGACATCCAACCATCATCATCGAAAAAAAAGAAAGACAAAAAACAACACCAGATGTTTTAAGGATGCGCGTGGGTACAATAACGTTTACTTTCTTTATAATTCATTCATTCATTCATTTTTTTTGGAGGTAACAATCGATTTTTTTTAACATTTCTGGAATATAAAAACGGGTTATCATTCATTCATTCATTTCGGATGATTGCATTGATTTTTGTTTCTTATTTTTTCTTCTTTCGTCAAAAAAATGACCAAAAATATAAATCCACAAAAAAATCCAATAACAGCAAAAACAGAAAAAAATGAAGAAAAATTTTCAACGCCATTAACGAAACACACACACACACCTACGCAAATGGAAAAATTATTTTTTTTTACTTGGAAAATCATCCATAAATTATAATCATTTATTATTTTTCAGGCTAATATATATACAACAGACAATATACCAGAAAAAGGGGATAAGCGAGAATAAATCAACCGAGAGATGTTCATTTTTGAATCATGCACATTTTGCATTGGTCACCGACCTTTCCTCCCCAAACCACACACAATAATCTGATATAATGCTGAACTTTTTTTTAAAATTGAGAATTACTTCTTTATTCATTTATTCATTCTTTTGTGTGTGTGTGTGTGTGTGACGTGTTCGATAAGGAATTCCATTTAACTATTTGGTTAGCGAACACAACAACAAAAATGAGAGAAAAATATTGTTGAATATGCGGTTTATATCGATTTTGGTTAACCACAAAAATATCGACCCAATGAATGGGCAATTAGCATTGAATTTTTTTTTTTGAAAAACCAAAAAAGAAAATCATTTAATTTGAGTCTGTATTTTTTATTTAATAACTCATAACTCAAAAAAAAATATGAATTGATCCAATTATATGAGAATTGTTTTTTTTTATCAATGAAATTGATTTTTTAATTTTAAATTCAACTTTTTTTTATCATTCATTCAATTGAATTGATCCAATTGACAATGACGGAATTGAATGAAATGAAACAACAACAACAACAAAAATTATGGATATAATATAGACAACAGGCAAACTTGAGATCGATTGGCCAGAAAATGCACCGAAAAATATAGCCATTATGTGTGTGTGTGTGTGTGTGTGTAAATGTATGGCCGGAAATTTCATAGAATTTTTTTTCTCTTCACTGTCAAGGTTTATTTTTTTCGGTCAATAAAATTTTCCATTTAATAATTTCGTTTGAATCTTTCTAATTCAAGTCAAAAATAAATGAATCGAAATTTTTTTCTTTGTTTTTTTTTTGTTTTTCATCTAACCAGATAATGAAATTGGAAACAGAATTGTAAAATCAATTCAATTCTTAGGAATGAAATGAAAAATTCTTACAAAATAAAAAATGACTGGTTGTTGACAAGTGATTGTCATAATCAATTTTTTTTGTCTTTTTTTTATTACTGGTTGGACTATTATGAAAAATGCCAATGTGAATTATTATTTTTTTTTTTTATTAACACTTTTTCTTCAAACCACGATCAAATAACGACACACACACACACATACATACATACATTATATGACAAAAATAATAAATGGCTATCACTGTTGAACATAATGGGAATGAAAACCTATTTCATCGTTCGAATGTTGTCGATCAAACGACGACCACCACCACCACCACCATCAATGATTGTAATAGTAGCAATAAATTCATTGATGATCAAAAAGTGATAATGAATATTAGAAAATTATCATCAATATATGAATATATACGATATCGTATTCATCGTCGTTATCGTCGTAATCCATTTCGTTCACTAATAAAATTTATGATCCTAATGAATCTAATACCAATGAATGGATTTGAAGAGATTTGTAATAGAAAACCAATTGATCATCGACGTAGTATACGTGTTATTATTCTATACACTGTACCTGGTCTATTGAATCTAATACGATTATTCGCAAGTTTACAATCATATGATTTAAATGAAAATGATCATCGACTTGGTTGGCATAACATTTTGTTCGTACCGTTATTTATTTATGGACAAAATCGTTATCAATTTAGTTTAGCATTAGCGACATCATTTTTCTGTGAATTTTTGCTCAGTAAGTATATGTATTATTACTGTTTGATTGATTTTGAATTAATTTTTTTTTTTAATAATTCATATTTAGCCTATATATCATGGTCAATTGTATTGAATCCGATTCGACGATATAATTTATTCATACAGCTAAAACAATGGGATAAAATATTTCGACAAACATTTGGTGATAGCAGTTTTAATGAATCGAGAACAAAACAGATAAAATGGAATAAATTTAATCGATCAGGATCCATACAATGTTCATTCATTGATGATCGTGAACAATTACGTTCACTTTGTTGTTTGTTAGATTTTTTCATACGTGCAATACCGATACTTGGTATAATATTAGCAATATTCTTTCTCATCATTATTATATTTGATTTTTCACTTGGTTACTTTCATTATGAATTGCCGATGATATTCTGGTTTACGTTTATATTTTTCAATGCAATTTTATTATATCAAACATTTCGTGTCGTTTCATTCAGTATATCATGGCTAAACATTCTACTTGTATCGGCATTATTATTTCGTTTTCAATATGAACATGTAAGATCAAGAATGTTATTGCTTAAATTATCGACACCACATGAACATCGTATAAAATTATTATTTAAATTGAATGAAATTAATGGAAAAATTATGCGTTTTGCAAGAGAAATCTCTATATTTATTCTAATATTCTATCAGATCTATATATTTGTCAATGATATGGAATTAGTATTATTATTGGATTTACGTAGTGAAGAATTTATACGTTATGCATTGATATTGGTATTTGCAGCAACATTTGGATTCGCAATAGTCGGTTTCTCATTATTATCACGATTGAATGTCTATTCAAGATGTATGATACCATGTCTTGAACAAATGATATATGATCATAATAGTAGTAGTCATATTAATCGTAATAAAATCGTACACATACGCATAGATCCACGATATCCATATCATTGTCATCTACCAATACGTTTAATTCTATTTCGTTTGAAATTACTTGAAACACATGTACAGCTAAAAACAGATATGATCGGTATTCGTTGTGGTGATATATTCACCATAACAAGGGATGATAATTTTCGTAGCCTTTTATTTTTCTTCGTCAATGTTATACTAATTTCAAATCTATTTCAAACATATTTTTAATTATTGATTTATCGATAATTGTTTTTTTTAATAAACACATCTCCTGTTTTATTAATTAATCAATAAAAAATTTCCTGATTAATTCAATAAATAATTGATTGCTTTTGTGAGCTTTTATTTTATCAAATAAAATCAACAAGGTGTGAATATTAACACTTTTTTCTCTTGAATTGCCTGCTGTTTTTATGATAAACTGGATGATAAACTGATTGATTGATCGATCGATATAACAATGTTATGAGTGATTGACAAAAAGACAATGACAATCAAATTTAAACAAATAGAGAAACCAAAAAAAAAAAATGAAAAACAAACATTTCTAGCCAATTGAATTGAATTTAAAGTATTAAATTTCTTCAAAAACATCAAACAATCGAATGAAAACTTCAAACACCAAACTAGCCGAATCACGACGAATCGATTCACATATCGCGAGTTCAATGTCGAGGCCAAATCATCATCTTGACAGCAGCCACACGCATATATATTCAGCTAATATTAACCAACTAACATCACACATTCTGTTTTTTTTTTCTTAATTTTTTTCAAATTAAATAATCATTTTTAAAACAATTGTTGTTCGAACAACACAAATGCTTGAAATAATAATGATGATGATAATCGACGACAGGTGCAACAGAAATGGACAAGCAAAAAAAAACACCATCGACTATGATTTGATGATTATGATGATGGCATGCAACAATAACAACAACAACAAAAAAGAAAGAAAAATTTAGGTAATCATCATCGAGTTTTTTTCAGTTTGTTTTGTTTCAAGGTATTTTTATCATCTTTTTAAACAGCAGAAACAACAAAAAAATTGATGATTTAGAATTTATTTATTTTTTTGCATCGCAATAAGGAAAACAAAAAATTTTTGACAATTTAAAATCATAGAGATTTCAAATTATAGAAAAAGAAAATCACAAGTCATCATATAAGAAGAGAAGCAAAGATGAAAAAAATGAAATTTAAAATTTAAATTTAAATAATTTTTTTCAAATTATAATTTCAATCGATCGATCAAATTCATGCAAAATTGAAAAGCATATCATCATCATTATCATAATTAATTGTCAACCCTTGCAACGGTCATAACATGTTGAAGAAAATCCGACACATCTTGAAAATGAAATTGTTGTCCAATGAAACGTAGTTTATCATAGATATCGATTAAACAATAAGCATCTAATGCAGCATATAATAATTGTGAATGACGTAATGGTCGTCGATTCCAATCGGATTGTCGTTCTAATTTATTCAATGAACGTCCAAACATTAAATAGGTTAACATTGAAAGACCTTGAAATTGACCGTTACCATTACTACCACCTTCACCATTATTTGATTGTGAGGATTTCAATACCGTTACAGAACGTTTAATCTGTGCAGTTAATTTTGGATAATGAAGACAAGATTGTTCAGCTAGAAATTGTACTAGACTACGTGCTGGCCTTACTAGGTCGCATTTACCATTCAATAGTATATTAGACGTCTGTCCAGTACTATAACTTAGAATGTCTAAATCTTGTGTAATACCATAGCCAATTTTTATATATTCAGGATTGGGAAGATATTTGTCACAAAATTCCTGGCACCAAAGCCGTCGAAATTCTTCGGATTTAACGCTATTAAAATCAACCAAATCAATAATGAAACAGATATTGCGTAAAGCAATCTGTATGATTGAAATTTTCTGCCGACGATAGGAAAATATTGGTAACCATTCAGCATCGATAGCCATCACATTATCACGCTAAATTAATCAAAATTTTAAATTTTTAAAAAAATATTCTGAATACCAAGTAAAAACATACCGGAAGGTGAACATGAATCATATTATATAAACTTTGTTCGTCACTAATGAAATGTATTTGAAAATTTTCGTCTGGTTTACCTATATAATATTGATATCTTCTTGACCAATCATTATGAGTATGATTGTTGTCATTATAATTTGCATTATGATGATTAAAATTATTATTAATGTTGTTGTTGGTAAATTGAATTGAATCTAATAAGAAATTTCGATTGCAAACAAATGGTTGACAGGTTGGCCGTGATAGATCATTATTACGTATATAATCATAATATTTTTTCACTTCAATTGGACCCAATTTTCTTAGACATGATATAAATTTTGTTTCAATTTCCAATGAATTATCAATAAGTTTTTTACTTAGCTCATAAAATGCATCGAGGCTAATATTTTTCATCTAGGAAATAAAATAAAATAAAAATTATGAATAATAAACACTTAAACATTTGTTATTTGTACACAAACCCGAAATCTTAATTTGATCAGATAAGCAAGATTTTCCCAATTCGATGTTTCAATATGACGTGGAGTACAATTTGGATTGAAAAGATTTATATCATCAAAATTATAATGTACACGATTAATGAAACGCTTGATCATTTTCTGTGTACGTTTAGGATATTCTTCAAGGCCATAATGTTGATAATAATTATAAAGTTTTCGATCATCCAAAAGGCATTCATCTAATAAACGAAGAAAATTTTCGAAAATTTCTTTGTCATAACGATTCTGTTGTTTTTGCATCATTCGAAATGAACCATCACACTATATGAAAAAAAAACCCTGGTAAGAAAATTCACAATTAATGCAAAAAAATAACTCACCTTAATAAAAACGATTATCATAGCATCATAATAGATTGATTTATCATCACAAATATCTAATTCAAATATCATATCATAGATATGTTCTATTGTATCCGGTTGTGGTGTACGTGCCATTAATACGCAAAGATAATGGCCAACTTGTTTCGAACGATTCATCATTAACCATTTTAATGTTGGAAATAATGATGTCAAATAGGTGAATGATGTAATACAACGATGAAAACGAAAATAAAGATCAAAAAATTCATAATGTAATTGAATAAAATGTTCACGATATGTTAATGTGAAAATCTTTTCATCATCATCTTTTTGTTTATCATCCGATAAATGGCTTGGTAATTTCAATCGATTCATTATTATATCATTTATGTTGGCAAGATAAAGTTCAAGCCAATGTTTATGATTAGTACATGCCCATTCAATTATATATAATAATGAATGAAAAAATTGATTTAGATTTGTTTGTGAATATTTTTCCAAATATTCAACAATTGCCATTTCAGAATTTTGATTATTTTCAATAAATTGTTGAAATTCATTACGATCATTCATATAAGATTCAGATAATTTATATTGTTCCGGATCGATAATTGGCAATATGATGGGCGTAACCGTAGTACCAACATTTTCTTTTGGTGAATCATCATCATCATCATTATTATTATTTTTAATCATTTCATTTGATTCCATATTTTTAGTCAAGTTTTTCTTTTTATGTGAAAATCACAATCACAATATTTTTTTAATCTGGCGTCAAATAAGAGAGAGAATGCTGAAAAGAAAGAAAATATTTAAATTTTACATTTCAAACATTACGCAGAGAAAAAAACAATATATAAAAGTTTTATGATATGATGATTGAAACAAAAATCAATCCAAATCATCGAAAAAAAATCATGTAATGTTTGTGGATGGAAAAAAAAACAGTTGACACTCTCTCAACGCAAACGCACACACAACAGGCGGATTTTTTTTAATCCGCTTTATATTTGTGTGTGTAAAACCAAAAAAGTGATCATTTCATACAATGCAAACGAATACTAACCATGTATGAACTTAATTTGATTAATTATACCAATCAGAATTTTTTCCATTTTCGTATACAAACATCGACAACCATATGATCAATATGTGGTGCATACCGTTTAATACGTATGATTTGACCATAGGACACATCATATAATGGAAAATCGTTATTTTTTGCAGACAATTTCGTTAGTATAGTTGAAATTTGTTCACAAATATTTGTTGCCCATTTTTTTCGATGTTCATCCACAATAGCTCGTTTGTTTTGGCCAATTGATTGTTTGATTAGTTCATAATAACTTAGATTTTCATGTACATGCATAATCAGATCTTTATCACTGTTTAGATCTAATGCTTGACAACCAATTTCCAATGAATCTAAACTAGTGGGTATTAATCCCATGTGAATACGATGAGCAATGCCACGAGGACAAACTTGACGATTATCACCTTCAAAAATAGTCATACGATCTTGCACATGATTCAGTTGAATATTTCGCCGTAATGCTTCGATAGCGGCTGGATTCCATTCACAACAATAAACATGTCGTGCATGGCAATGTACGGCAAATATTAGGGCAAAATAACCGATACCAGCGAAAAGATCGACAACAATTTCATCATGGCAATCAAATTTTGCTAGACGTATTTTTTCACTAATGTTTCCTGCAAGGAAAAAAAGAATAAAAAATAATCAATCAACAATGAATGATATTCGATAGTTACCTTTACAAAACATAGTCCTGGTTATATCAAACGTATATTTGATTCCATTATCGATTTGTAATGCCCATGGATCTATTGAATTGTCTGAACAAGAATCATAATCTTGACTGTAGAAAAGGTGAACATTTGGTGTACGGAAATCATCGTCAATAATTTTCGATATGAGTGCAGCACGTTTAAATCGTAATCTTTGTCGCAATTGTTCGAATTTTTCATTGGAATTTTTTCGAATGGTCTGGAACAATTCATCATCTCTTGAGTTGAGATTGAACTCAGACAAAAAAGATTGCTCATTAAACAAGATTAGATCACCATAACGAACAAAGCGAATATCGTTCATGTTTTTCACGAAAAAATGATGCGTACAATATTTCAAATCAATCACAAATGATGATCATCAACAATCTCGCATGGTGTACTGTCATCTATGAACAATGAATGGAATTTTTTTTTTATTTTTTGAAATTATCAAATGCCGCACAACATTCGATTATCATAATCATTAGATAATGATAATCTAAATTTCTTATCACTGGTAGATTAACAATTTAATGACACATTTCAAAACAAAATATTTGTTTGGTCATGTGTCGATTGATGTGTGTATGTGTGTGTGTGTGTGTAGTATCATCATTATATTCAAGGTACATTCGAATCGTAAAATGGCTAAATCATCATTACGAATTGTATTCTATACAACTGAATTGGTTGGACCACAAAATGCTTGTATTGGATTTGCACAAACCCTCAATGATCGTGGTCATGATGTTTCATTTTTTACAACAACAGAATCAATGCCGAAATATCGGAAATTTGGTTTTAAATGCTTGGAACTGAAGAATGATGATGATGAAAAATCGGCACCTGACGATATGGATTCCGTAAGTAAATTTGTGAAAAAATTGGCTAAATATGGTTTTCTTTCCGATCTTACACCATTGAAAAAATTACGAGCATTAGGTCGGTTCTTCGAGGAAACATTTGCCGATGCATCACGAAAATTTAATTCACAAATCAAGCAATATCTTCAAAATGAACATTTTGATTTGATCATTATTGATTGTGAAATTTTTCCGTCAAGTTTAATAGCGGTAAATCGACCATGGATCTATTTATTTTGTTCACATCCAATCGGATTATTTCAATCAGATAAACTTCCGCCGTTCATATCTGGTGTGTATAAAAGATTTTATTGGTTTTTTCACATTTATTAACGGAATACTTAAATTAATGAATGTGTGATTAGATTTCGCCACCAACAGTGATCCAAAAACATGGGAAATTTTCCGTGAAGAATTGGAACGAATCTTTTATTCGATTGTTCGAAATGAACAACGGAAATTGTTTGAAGAGTTTGGTCTACCATCAACAAAATCGGATGATCAATTCATAATGTTATCACCATATCTAAATCTTTATCAATATCCAAAAGAATTAGATTATGATGATGTTATTGATATTGATAGGAATCGTTTCTTTGGTGTTGATACTTTTTGTCATTTTGAAATGGATAAAGATGGACAACAATTCGAGATACCATTTCGTGATAGAATGAAATCAGATGATAAATTAGTGTATTTATCACTTGGATCGATGGGATCTGGTAGTGTTGAACTAATGAAACGTTTAGTACGAATATTGGCCAAAACTAAACATTGGTATCTGGTATCGAAAGGAAAACTACATGATCAATATGAATTGGCTGCAAATATGTGGGGCGATATATATGTTCCACAAACACGTATCTTATCAATAGTAGATGCAGCCATTCTACATGGTGGTAATAATGGATTCACTGAAGCTTTGTATCATGGTAAACCTGTATTGATAATGCCAATGTTTTATGATCAATATCATAATGGTGTACGTGTGGTAGAGAAAAAAATCGGTTTAACATTGAATCCATTTCGTTTCGAAGATCATGAACTTGTCGAAGCTATTGATCGTTTATTGTCTGATGATCAATTTCGTAATCGTGCCGAAAAAATTGCCAAAAATATCAGTGAACGTCGTAGTAAAGAAGAGGCATGTAAAAAAATTGAAAAAATTGTAGAAGAATTTGTTGATTCTAAGCAAACAAAATGATTTTCTATATTGAAAACAACTTGAAAAATTGCTTTGAAATTATTTATCCATCTTTTTGTAGCTAGCTAGAATTTAATTTTAAAAAAATAAATAAAATTCAAATTTCAAAAAAAAAACAAAAATTGAAAAATATTTAGTCACGTCGTTTATGAATAATAACAATTCTCAGCAAAAAAAAAAATTTATTCGATCAAATGTGAAGACAAGACACACATAGAGCCACTGATGATGATGAGAAAGAGAGTGAGAAAAACAGTGATGATTGTCGTTTTGTATAAATAAAATGTTTATTTGTTGATCACGTCATTGATGATGAATTATAATTTGAGTGATTTTTTTACTTCACACATCTTTTTTTTTGTTTGCCATAATAATGAATATAAATAAATGATGATAATAAAGATATATTCAAATGTAAATCAAAATAAAATTTTTCATTTAATCAATTTCAATAAAAATTCGATACAATACAATAACAACTATGATTTATTATTCATCGTAATTAAATAAATCACAGCAATTTTATTTTTTGTTTGTTTGTTTGTTTGTTTTTCTCTAACAACAATGTTCTCAGATATTAATGAATTTAACAATTATTAAATGAATGAATTCGAATTATATATTAAATTTTCAAATTGATAAATAATAATATTGAAGAATCGTAATGAAATTCGATCACACACACCTGATTATTTATTGTCAACGATATTTATTTAGTGAACAGAAATGCGACATCATTAAGCTCATCAATTATATTGTGTATCAACTTGATTCAAATTCTACCTTAATTAATTGCGATCATCATTTGACAACTTTTTGATCATTGTGGCATTAATACGACGACCTTACCTTGAACATCATCAATAAATGTTCATTAAATCATTAAACATTCCAGTTTTTTTTTCCTTAAGAAATTTGATTAAAATAACATCAACAGCATGACCATTTAATCAGAAATTCAAATCGTTATTCATTGTACATTGTACATGATTCTTATTTCAATGTCCAAATGTTTGGCTAATATCGAATGAAACTTAATTGAACTGAATCACCAACGGTCCATAAATAATAAACTTTTAACATTTACAGAATGGCCATGAGTATGTAAATTGGCCTTTTTTAACCAAAAAAAAAACAAAAAACAAGTGATAATCACCTTAATATCATCATTGTAAAAGAAAAATTGTAAATTGTTCCAAATAAAGAATTCATAATGTACAACAAAAACAAATATCATCATGTGAATGAAACAACCATTGTAAACACAAAATAAGCGTCAAAACAAAACAAAATTGTGATACACTTTGAAAGAAATTGTTGATGAAGATTTGAAAAAAAAAATTCGATTTATTCAATTTTTTTTTGTTCTCAAAATGAAAAAATTTAAATTTTATTAAAATGTAAGACCAGTTAACCGTCAAAACCGAAAAATTTCGCCAAACATACATACACACATACATATACAAACAAAGACATCCAGATATGATTTTTTTCCGTTTTTAATTCAATTCAAGAAATGAAACGGAAATGATGAAAAACTAATCTTTCAAACTATACATCATCATCATTATCATCATCATTCACCATTCATATTTAGCGTATCATCATTTTTTTATTTTTTCTATTACTCTTTTGTTTTCTGTCAACAACAACAACATCCTTTGGGCTATGATTTCTTATTTCTAGGTTTTTTCGGTTGTCATCCGTTTATATGAATTCGATTTACAACAACATCAAGTGCCAATCAATTTTCTTTTGTTCCTAATCTAAATCTAACAGACCGAATATTGAGGAATTTCTTTCGGTTCTTTTGATTTATTCGTCAAAACATTTATTCGATTTTTTTTCATTTATTTGTACATTGTTTTTTCTCACTGTTTTGTGAATAAGTATTTATGGAATCGAGCCTGAATTTTTATCAATCTGATTTTGCTCAACAACAACGACAACGACAAAAATCAATTGATAAAAATTCAACAGCAACAATTAACATCAATCGTAATCATTTGTCAACATTTAATTCATCAGCATCAAATTATGATGGATCAAAATCTAAATTCTTTGATAAATCAGTAACAACAACTAATATAACGACGACCACCGATAGTAGTGGTAATAGCAATAAAACTAATAATAATAATAATGGATCATATTCCGGTAATATCGGAAATGATTATAATAGATTTAATAACAAAAATAACTTGACCTCATCATCATCATCCGGTCATCAACGAAAATCATTCTCTTCACCATCATATTCATTTTTTTCAAAGAAAACATCAAAATTTCCTTTTAAAACATCTCGATACACGTATCAAAGTAATCAAAATGTAGGAAGTTCAATGAAAATTTTTAATCAATCATCATCATCACCTCATCATAATCATCATCAAAAGCAAACATTTCGTAATCATAATTCGAATTCAAATTCACGTTTTTCATCAACAATAACCTCTTCATCATCATCAGCATCATCATCGACATCATCTACACAGAATCTTTTACAAGTAACCACACATAATGAAAATTTAGATTCATTATTGAAAATCACCAGCAGCAATAAACAACAACAATATAAAGAATCGAAAACAAAGCAAAAATATCAACAGCAATTTGATGATAATGATGATTATGGAGAAAACGAAGAAAATCTATTGGATTGGCTGGAAACAGAATTAGATCAACGTGGTATTGATTCAATCATATATGGCCGATATTTATTATCATTATTACAACAGCATACAAATGTTAATGAGGATTCCGATTGGTATGATACATCGATTGGCAATAATAATAATGAACTTGATAGTGGTTATGAAGGCTCAATAACGACGAATAATAATTCCAGATTTAAACAATTTTCAACAACCCCAGTAGCTGGACGACCTGAAAAACCACGTTATTGTGAATCACATCAACGATTATATCGTGGTTATAGTCCTAGTTTATCGTCATCATTATTATCATCATCACAATTGAATCCATTTAGTTTGTTTAATAATCGTTCGCCATCATCTAATATTCAACGGGCAAAAGATAATACACAGAAAGCGCCTTCAACAACAAAATGGATGCATAGACGTTATCGACAGGCCGATAATAAATCACCAACTAAACAATACAATCGAAATAATGTCAACTTTACAGATGATGGTAATCATAATGAACAAGACGGAAATGATGATTTTGATGATCTTATGTTGATCAATTGTCCGGATTGTTGTCGAAAATATTCGGGTAAAAAATACTGGGAAAATGATTATCGAAAATTTTTGATTGCTAAATGTTTAAAATCTGCAATCGATAAAGATATGATAGAGACTGATCTTGATCAATTTATTGATGAAATTTGTCAAAAATATGATCAACAACATCAACAACCGAATGATGGTGATGATGATCATGACCGACAACTTTTACAATTTTCATCAAATTCGAACCGTAATCATTCAATTATGTATAATAATAATAATCGTCGATTTAATGATAATGATAATGAGAATGGTAAACAAGAAGGGGAAAAAGATTACACTGCATTGAAAATTAAAACAACCACCGAAATGATATTGGATCAAGCGAAAAAATATTATGACGCATTTCCAGCATTAGGTGGTGGTGGATCGGCCATGATAACTATGACTACATCAGCATCATCATCAACATCTACATCGATATCATCTGGATCACGGGCTGGTAGCACCAATAAAATGTTCATAGATAATTATCGTTCACATCAATCTTCATTCGATGATTCGGTATTTATTGATAATAATAATGATAGATACGGTGGTGAATCGATCGATAAAAATAATGATGATCAAAAGGGTTGGAATGGAAAGAAAATCATTCGAAATATTGTTGAAAAACATCAACCGAAATTGAATCTAATATCCACATGTGTCGAAGATTTTCATTCTCATCAACAACAAGAATTACAGAATCAATCTACAACGAATTCTGGACAACAATCGAATACTGGAAAACCTTTGGTAGTGAAATTAAAAAGTAAATTACTGGGCAATAAATCACGTACCGGTTTGATTGTAACATCATCCAGTTTTATGGCCAATGATAATATAGATGGTGATAATAATAATAATAATAATAACAATAATAATGGTGATTTACAATCAATGTCAAGATTGACAACATTGAAAAAATTGTCCACTGTAGCGAATAATAATTTGATTATGACGGCGAACAATTACAACAATGATGAAACAATAAATGGTAAAGGAATGGAAAATGTTAAAAATTTGGAACACAATCACCACCAATCGATTGTAACCGATCCATTAGTATCGGTATCGACAAATAACATGATAAACAATAATAATAATACTCATCCGATTCATAATTCGACATCATTATCATCATCATCACCGTTATTATCAGCAAAAGAATTGGAAAAAATCAATCAATTAATGCCATCTTTTTTAATGAATAATAATAATCATTCGAAAACTACTTCTACAACGTCAACTTCTGTTTCGACAATGACGACTACATTGCCGAAAACATCATTGTCAGTTTCCGCACCGGTAATTAAATCGAAAAATGATAAATCATATTTGCATCCAACGGATGGAAATAATCGATTCAATGTACAGAATGTTGTTATTGGTACTGAACAACAATCTCAACAAAGTAAACCACCACCGTTACCACCGACGAATCGATCTTATTTTAATCATCAAAACCGAGATTATCAGCCATCGTCGTCAATACCATTGAATAATGGTAGAAAATTTCAACCATATCAAAAATTATCAATCATTTCATCATCAACATTAACAGGTAGTCAAAATAAGCAACAACAACAGGAGAAAACAGATGATAATGTTATTGAGAATGGTCACAATCAAACATTGACCACTAATGAAGTTGATAAAAATTTTTTAGATGATAATGGTGAAAGTGTTGACTCATTATTGCCTGATTTTTTAAAATCAACACGTGCCAATACGATGACAACTATTCAGCAACAATCGCCATTTAACCAGAAACAATTGGCATTGAATAATGAAATTGTAGAAAATTCAATATTGATGGCCAAGGATATCGATGATGTTGATGAAAATGGTAGTACAAATATTAATTATAACAATAGTGATGGTCATATAAAAATGAAAACGGTCGAATGTTCAAGTTTAAATCTATCATCATCATTTATGATGGATAGTCAAAATGTCATTGACAATGATAACCGGAAAGATTTTAATAATGTTGATGGCCAACAAAAGCAGCAGCACCAACAACAGGCATTTGTGATTAATGACTTTGATATTGTTAATGATGATGATATGATGATGCCATTATCGTCTCATACATCAATAATGATGAACGATAACCAAAAGAACGATCATAATGATGTTAATGATGGTGATGGTAGCAGCAGCCTTGATGCAATTATAACGGCAGATAATACAGTTTCAGCTATGATGACAACTCTATCAACAACAATATGGAAACCCATGTTAAAGATAGACGATGATCATATCGATAATATTTTGACTGATGATAATAAACATCGCAATAAAGTGGATGATTGTCAAATGAAAATCATCATAAATAAGTTATCACAGTCATCGATTATTGAAAACGGTGAAAAAGTAGAAGACAAAATGATTGATCATTGTTTTTCAACAACATCATCATCATCATCATCATCATCATCAACGACATTATTACATAAATCAATTGATGAATGGCTTGATTACCATGAAACAGAATTTTGGCCAAAAAATATAGCAAAAATATTTCAACAATTTTCAAACGATAATTATTCCATTGATGATGACAATGGCAATAATGATGATAATGAAACAAATTGGTGGCAACCATTGCAACCGATGATGAATGATAATATTGTACATGACAAAAATAATAAAGAATCAACAACAATGCCTGAATTTTGGAATCATAAACGACGAATGGAATGGCTAACAAATCTATGGAATCGAAATTGTACACTTGGCTATATGAATGATATGATTATGATGCCATCAACATCATCGAACAACATGAATAATAGACAACAGAAATTGAATGAAGAACTATCGTTGATTATGGATTTTGTTCAACAAATACAACAGCAGCCAACATTGAAAAAATCATCATTGTCCTCAGAAGAAGAAGAAGAAAAAGAAGCAAATAAAAAACCAATAACGGTTAATAATTCATCATCATTTAATGAATTGCCAACCGACGTTATTACTAATAATGTTGTTGAACAACAAAAAAATTCATATGAAATGAATTTGGCAATCAGTAGTGGTGGAGCTGATGTCGGTGGTGGCGCTACGATCAATTCGAAATCGTTACATTTTTATTTGGATGATGACGAAATGATGCAACGTTTTCAGCGTGATTTATCTGGAAAAATGAATAATTATCATTACAATTCTATAATGGAAGATAATGATGATGCAGACAATTCACTATGTCTAAATCAAATGTAAGTTTGACGAAATTTTATTCCTTGTTAAATTTTGATTATTTTTTTTTTATTAGGGACAAATCGAATAGCGTTTTTAAAGAAAATTCAATTATTGACGATAATTTTCTACTTCCATCAATGTCATCATTATCATCATCACCGTCGAATGATGTGATTAATATGACAGAATTGATTAATAATGTTCTTGAATCGATTAATCATGAACAACAGAATGAAGAAGTTCCTACAAAGGAATGCTTTCTGACATCATTATCAATACCGATACGATCGACCGAATCATCATCATCATTGACAAATTCGAATGATTTACCATCAGATTTTGATGTGAAACAAATACCCACATTTTTACGTAAAGATCTAGACACCACAAATATTGAAACGGCAAGTGTTGATGAAGAAATAGTTAAGAAACCATCTGGACCATTTTCGAAACGTTATAAATTAAAATCGTCCGATGATTCTGTTGATTCTTTCATAAAATTTCCACAAATTTGTGATGATAATTATATTAATGGTCATGTAGTGACGTCCACTAGTAATGTGGACCATTCAACACGAACATCATCGCAACAAAATTGGTATACATTAGAATCGGAAATACAAAATGGTGTTGGATATCAAGAACATAATGATGGCATTTATTATTATGGTGATGATATGGCAGGCAACCTGATGGATCCAGATGAAACACATTTTATGGAATCATATGGAAATGATTTATACAACTATGATGGCTATCTCATCAATATGCCCAAAGATGATGAAAATGACTTTCTAAAAACATCTTCATTATCTCATCATTATCAATTGATCTCAAATTCATTTGGTGGCCAAAATAATTTTCTCACATCATCAATGTCATCATATGATATTGATGGTTTACAACCTGTGGATTTAAAATTCAAATTGGAGAATCGATTTTTGGTTCCTGATAATGGTAAGTATAACTGTCCATTTTAATAATTTTTCATCTAAACTTTTATTTCTGATGAATATAATAGATACCAAACCAGTACTGAAACCATGTGCATTTTATCTTGAAAATGCATGTGCTCGTCTTGATTGTAAGTTTTCACATGATCTTTCATCCATACCATGCAAGTATTATCTTGAAGGTGCTTGTTACAAGGAGGAATTCTGTCCATTTCTTCATGAAAAACCAAAAAGGTATTTTTAAGTTTTTTAAAAAAATTATTTAGTAACATAATATCTTCATATCCATTTCAGTGACTTGGATCAAATTGATCCGGAAATGTTAGCCTCATTATCATCAACAACATCATATATGAATCCTAAATCATCTCAATTCAAAATTGAATCCGATTCCGACTTTCCATCATTGTTTGAGGAATCTAGGAATACAATTTCCGAAGCGAATGACGCACCAGTGGAAAATCAACGGGTGAATTTTCTTTATAAAACAACCAATCTAAAACCAGCTGTCAGTTCAAGAAAATCGCCATTACAGTCAGATTTGAAATCTAATTATGATGATGACAGTACACAATTGCCAAATGCATCATTTTCATCACAGAATTTTGCCAAATGTTTTAATACAAACAAAACGGTCAAAACACCATTGGTTGTACCATCAACTCAACCAAAAGAAATAGTTGAAGAGAAACAAGAAGAAGAAGAAGAATGGCCATGTTTATCGGGACCTATAGAAAATTCTACGACTATTGATCAGAATCATGTCAATAGTTTATCTACAAAATCATCAACATTGTCATCGATATCATCGTCATCATCATCATTAACGACGAATAAAGTGATATCATTGAAAAATACTAATAATCGTAATGGTTCGAATTTTCGTGATAAAGTTTTAATGAAATCTTCATCGAAAAAGAATAAAAAAAATCAACTTAATAATCATTCATTGACAACAACGAAAAATACATCATCATCATTGAAAAGTATAATGAACAGTTTTTAAAAAAAAAGCTTGAAAAAAACATCAAATCTCTAGTCACATAGGAAAGGCCAAACATACAACAATTCGGTTTTTTTCTCCCATAATAATTGTCATCACTCAAATTACCTGTTTAATTTTTTTCTACATTGCTACTCTCGATTTTTTTACTAACTACTTGATGATGCTGCTGGTATTTACACACACACACACATTGTCCCCATCCATATACTCATGATACATCGTCAATGTCATAATTTTCGGGAAAAATTATTTTTTTTCAAAAAATATCTTCCCAATTTTGCTACTATACCAACACACATGCAACACCAATTGTGTGTATGTTTGATTGAAACCGAGATTATTAAAATAGGAAAAAAACTTGTACAAGAAATAAATTATAATGATGATATTAATAAAAATGATAAAAAAAATCAAATTTTTTTAATGATAAAAAATGTTTATTCTTTTTTCAATGTTTTATGTATGGAAGCCATTGATGGTTGAAAACGTTTCGGTACTAATCCTTGTAATGATTCAGGATGATCCGATTCTCGATTACGTTTTTTCGGTGTTTCTAATACAGCATCTTTTGGTTCTTTCACTACATATCGTTGCGGTACCTCTAATGGCGGTGAGAAACCTTCCTGATATGTATGATCGACGAATAATATCTGATACATTCCATTGGCTGTGATTGGTGCATGTAAAACTTTTCCACGATAAAAACATGTTGTTTGAGGATATAATGCTAATACACGTGTATCGCGTTTATGTAATGCTTCAGGATTAGTTTCAGGATTGGCACGATATAATGGAAGTGGTATTAATGAACGACGTGTAAGATAATGGCGTTCATTTTGCTCTTCATCAATATCATCGATTTCGAATTTATTACCATTAACGTGTACGACTTCGGCCAAAATCCAATCACCTGTATGATTTGGATTATTTAGATGGCTAATCGATGTTGATGGTTTAATTATATCACTTGCTGTCGGGATCAATGCTGCAACTAGATCACCGATTTTAGGAATATATTCCAAATCTGCAGGTATAGCACCACAAAGTGGAGGCGGTTTTTCATTTACTGAACGTCCGATCCATAATGGTAGTGTGTGGGCACAATCATTCAATATTTTAATCATCTGTCCACGACGTATGAAAGATTTTTTATTTTTGAATGCATATTGCATTTTTTTCTGTCTTGAACGGGAATAATTTCTAATTTCTTGGATCAAATCCAACGATAATCGTACAGCATCGGCTTCTTTTTCACAATCCAAAACGGCTTTATCAAATAATGATTTCAAACGATCAGCATCCGATTTATTTATCTCGGTTTTCATGCAACTTTTCTGTGAATTACGAAGTTCATTTACGCTGTCCAATGCCTGTTGTCGAAACAATGTGATTTGTTTGGTCAAACGATTTAAAACCTGAAGACGTTCCTGTAGAAATTCACCTTCGGCACCTTTGAATATATCCTGTGATGTTTGTGCCTGATGGATATTGTTGAGCATTGTTTGATTATTATTACTATTATTATTCATAATGTCCAGACCGGATGATGAACATACACTGGTGGATTGTTGACCTTTGAAATCATCATTCTTATCATCGGCCATTATTTAAAAATTTTCGAACTAAAAATTGAATTGTTTAAAAAAAATTTTGAGCATTGAAAAATCAACAAACAAATACTGCCACCTATTATGAATGCAGGGGGTTAAAAGAAAACATTGCCTGTCGAAATGGCCGAAACATACATTCTTATAATAAATCTTTTTTTTTTGCCATCATTTTAATTTTGAATTTTGTATATTTAGAAAAAAAATGATTTCGAATTAAAATTTTAAAAATATTTTGACAGTATACTTGAATGAATATTCAATAAAATTAATTGATGAATAAAAACAATTAAAATTTAAAAAATATTTTCTTATTTTGTTTTCCATAAATTCGAATAAGGCGAAACAAATGTGTGTGTGATTGATCACTATGTGATTCTTTCGATTTTGTTTTTGTGGTGTGTATTATTTACAAATTTTTGATTTTTTTTTTTTTTTTTTGAAAAATACAATAAATATTTTTTTGTGATAAGACAAAAATTGAATCAATAATAATATCAAATAATTAATGAATGATGATGGCCAATATTGATGAACGAAACATGTATTGACAATTGGTTAATTAAATTAAGCTAAAAGATATATATGATTGAAGGATTTATATAGTGTTGAAATTAAATAAATTCTCATGTGTGTGTGTGTATTGTGATAAATTTTGGAAAATTATATTGTGAAAAAAGGGCATATTGTTGTTTTCCGTTTTTTTTCTTGAAACTGTTTACATTTTTCTTGTTGTTATTGATAATGAATCTTTTGTTATTGTTAATGTTATGTGCGTGATAATCGTATCTTTTTTTTTTGAATGTGAAAAAATCAATCAGTTAAAAAAAGGACATAACAGAAATAAAAAGGATTGCACTTATTAGATGAGATAATCCTATTTTATTTTATTTTTTGTTGATAGTTGTTATTGTTGTTGCCAATATTCAAAAATAGTATTAATCAATTAAGTAGATGTAGATGAGATAGTTGAATATAACTATTAATAATAAAATATGACAGGAAATGTGGATGAAAATAGACTGATTGCGTTGACGAAAAAAAAAACAGATGATAGATTAGATGAGTTTTTTGTTGTTAATGTTGTTAATGAGGTTTTTGTTATTGTTGAAGAGATATAAATATTTTTCTGTTTTCGATGAATATTGTATTAGAAAATAAATGTGATTGAATGATATGGAGTTGGCATATCTATTTTGGATATTTTTCAATAAAAAGAATAAAATTTCAAAAAATCAAGTATATTCGTAATATTCAGTCCATCCATGACTAGGTGAACCAAGACAAATGAATCCAACGGTTTTATCTTTCGATGCGGTTACCAAAACTATTTTTGCGCAATGAAAAATATATTGATTGAATTTGTCTATTGATAAAATTAGAAAACTTACATTCATCATATGGTGATATATCCATGTCTAGAATATCACCACGATGACGATAAACTTCACCCAAACAATGAACATTTAGATTTGGATAACGGCGATATTGTCGAACGAAACCACCTTCACCGGCAGCATATAAATGTGCACCATTACTTGAGAATCGAAGTCGATTAATTTGCTGTGGATGATTCATTGTCGAATTGCTGATTCCATTGTTATTGTCGATAAATTGATCAATTCTATTTGAATGATCCCAATGATCATGATAGAATAATGTTTTCTTTCGTACAAAACTATTCGATGGTGTATGATGATCAATAATACGATTGGATAGAATGGAATTCATTGAATTATTAGCATTCGAGGCTAATGATGATGTAAGATTATTGCATTGTTCATCATCATCTTCGTCATCATCATCATCATCATCCTCATCATCACAGTCATCAGCCGGAATATTTCTTGCCGCAGCTGCTGCCGATTGTTGTCGTTGTTGATGGTGGTGATGTGAACGAATCGATGATGCAGAATTACCACCACCAATAACAGAGGAAATATCAAGCGTACCACCAATACCATGCCATGGAATTGGATGTTGGAGATTTTGTTGTTGTTGATTATTCGACGAATGATTATTATGATGTTGATGATGATGAAAAAGATTATGAACAAAACGGTTATTATTGCTATTGGATGAACCGGATCCCGATGATGATGATTGCAATAATTGTTGTTGTTGTTGTTGATGATGATGATGATGATGATGGTGAATATTAACATTCGAACCGGAAGAACCACCACCAATAGCACCAGCATTGACTTGTTGCTGACTTGATGCAACAATCGAACGTATTGCACGATGTATACGTATTGGATCGATCGATGATATTGGACCAAATATCAATTCATTACGACGAGGTATTTGATAAACATTGAGATTAACATTATTCGGATTGCTTATTATTACATTGAATGATGATGATGATGATGATGCTGTACTTGATGATGAAGATGAGGATGAACCAGACGACGCTGCTGATGGATTATTATTATTGTTATTTCCAAGCCATGATGGATTTGTACGGCTATTTGTTTGCTGCTGTTGCTGCTGATTATTATTATCCATATTTATTTCAAAGTTATTGCCACTATTAAATGATTGATTTATAAAATCTGTTGTTGTTTGATGATGATGATGCTGTTGTTGTTGTTTAATCGTTTCATCATTCGGTACATAGCTTGAAATAATATTACCACCACAAAGCCATGCTGATAGAAAACCATCATGTGTATAGCCATAATGTTCGGGTGTTGGTACAATTGAATTTCCAGTATGACCAAAATCAAATGTATGTAATAAACGGCCATCAATAGTAGTTACTTTGGCTTGACCTTGTGATGATAATGATAATAATGTATATCCACCACCACCACCAGTATTGATAATTCCACCATTCTTTGAATGATTTTGTTGTTGATGATTATTGCTACCATTATCATTATTATTGCTGCTGCTATTATTAATATTAACGTCGTTGATATTATTATTATTATTATTTTCCAACAACGATAATGATGATGATTTGGATGAAAAAGGCCAACTTTCATGTAAAAATATTATATCACGTATAATGTCCGTATGAAACTGGAAATGGAAATAGAAATAAAATTAGTTGACAAATAAATGAAAATAAAATTTTTTTGAAAATTAAAAAATTACATCGAAAATAAAATCCAATGGAAGTGGCATACGTAGATCAAGTATGGTAACACCTTTTCCATTTACATATGAACAGGCAGCAATATTTGGTGATTCTGGATCGACAGCTAACGGTGTACGATCTCTACTTGGAATATATGCACAACTATCATAACAAACGATAGGTGTTCCATGTTCAACATCGATTACGGAAACACGTCGTGATGATGTTGTTGCCAATATCTGTCAGTGAAAATAATAATTTTTGTTCTGATTAATAAATTGAAGAGAAAAAACAACAATCAAAGAAAAAAATTGTTCACCTTTTTACCATCGCTTGAAAATGAAACAGCACTAACACAACGATTAAGACCTGATGAGATCACAGAATTTGTTCGTAATAATTCTGCACGACCAGCATGATAGATACCGATTTGGCCATCATTACCACCGGAACAAAATAGATAACGATCTTTTGGATTGAATGCAACCGAACGAACACAGCTATTGTTGTGTGTCGAAAAGAATCGACATTTACGATTGTTAATTGAATCCATATTGAATATAATTTTGTTGATCTTTTCTTCGCTTTTATAACAATGATTATGATGATATGAATTTCAAATATATTAATTTTTGATTCATCAAAAAATTGGAGGCAGAAATAATATGAATTAAAATGAACAATTGAAAAAAATTGATGAGATCAAATTAGTTTTGTAGTTGTTGTTGTGGCCGTAGAAAGATGATCAACCAACGTTTACATCAAATATAATATTAAAAAAATAGTAGATAGTAGATATAACAAACAAAATGATAAATCAACGAAAACGAAAACTTTGAAAAAAAACGAAAACAATTGGAGATCAATTATTATTATTTCATCATCTTTATCTTAAAACCAAACATTAGCATCTATCGATCGAACACATACACACACAGACACAATGAGTTATTAAAAACTTTCTTAGGTTCGAATTAACCGTTAGTTATTGCTCTCTTTATTTATGTTGTTTGTTTGTTGATAATTGTTATGACACAGATTTATTTATGTAATCAAAAAAAATTGGTCAACAGCAACAATAATAAAACCGTAATTAGTCATGTAAAAAAGATATAATAATCATAATGTGGTGGCGGTTGTTGTTGTCCGTTGTGTTTTACAATGAAGATTTCATTTCGTTTTCTAATCAGGATTAGAATGAAATCAATCATAGATCGTTGATCATTTTATTGATAATAATGGTAAATGTCGTTCGAAGAATACCACAAACCAAACATATGAATAAATTTCACCAAAACACCATTCAAATTTGATTCATTTTTTCTCCTTTCTTTCTCTTGGTTCAATTTGTATGGACCAAATTTTGTTTATCGTGGCTCATTTAGCACATTGATTATCAACACAACACACCATCACAAACAAACCGAGAGAAAGAGAAACACAATTTTTTTCACACAAAGAAGAGAAAATGGCAAGATTTTCATCATCAAAAAAAAAAAAAAAAAAATGAAGGTAGAAAAAATAAAAAGATCATTTCCTCGTCATTTCTACTTTCATCATCAAGCAAATTATGTGCTTCTCTCATACACACATTTGTCTTCAAGATTTTTTTTGCTCTTTTCTTCAAGTTTGTTTTGTCTTTTTTTTTTTTTGATTGATATCTTTTATCTACACAACATTGCAATGATCATGATGATGATGATGATGATGATGAAGAAAATGAAAAAAAAAACAAAGAGCCTATGCATAAAAAGAGACAATCCAGGATCAAAATTTTTAATGATGAGTTTTCAGTTGTTTTTCGTGTATGTGGTTGTGGTTGTTCTTATGGTGATGATGATGATGATGATGATGTTAATGATGATGGAGAAATTTTTTTTTGTTGCTCTTTTCTGCTAAAAAAATTTATTTGTCGTCGGTTCCTTTTTTTCCGAAATCATTTGGGTACGTCTGCACAACAGTCAGCCAACCTGCCACACCATAATATTTTTTTTCATTTGCCATAAGTATTATATATGGATGGGGAACTCTGTTCTCTGTGATATCGTATATTCGGCAATAATTTTATGGACATTTATATTTGAGATACAATCAAATCATATAACAATATCTCAATGTTATGGATGAAAATTATTTTATGGTGAATTCTGATGGTAAATAATAAATGTGGGATAATTTTGATATTCAAATTTGTTTTTTTTACGAATTTAGATCCATTCATTGATCAAAATGTGTAAGACATAATCACAATTTATTTAGCCCAATTGAATTCAATTGGGATAGTGTCTATATATTTTTTGCTAATCAATGTATAGCAATAATGGGATAGACTGGCATTGCTGCTGCTTCTTCTGCTTGTGTATTTACAAATGGCCCATAGCTGCCACTATCCAAATACACACACAGACATGGCAACACTATTCGAATATTGAGAAAAACAAATCGAATGATGGAAAAAAAATATCAACAATAAAATCCTATTCAAAAATATAGTGTTTTCAGAACTTATTTTCGTGTATGTATGTCACGACATTTCTGAAGGGGTCGTGAGCGAAAATAAAAAACACAACGGTTTTTTGAGTGAAGACGATTGATCAGTGTTTTTTGTGTACCAATTGTAAATTGATATAAAGAAGTGAATAAAATAAAATTATTTTTGTTTTGACATTAGCCAACAGGATAAAGTCCGTGCAGCAAAATTCCCAAATGGATGACAAGAAAAAACAACGTGCAAATTTACGAAACAAGGTGACAAAGAAACACGGCGATGCCGTTTTAAATCTGTTGGACAAAGATGAAACAACCAAAACAGAAATCATCAATTTAATCAAAGATCTGAATGCAGTGGAGACCGAATTATTGGAAATTGATTTCGATGAAGAGAAGTTTGAATCATACAATCGAAAATGCCAAGTCTTGATAAATTATTTCTCGGTAACAACGACATCAAATACAGAACGTGCCATCAAGTACCAACGAAGGGCATTGCCGACGTTTAATGGCGATATCATTCAATTTAACCTATTTTTTCGCGAATTTTTGAGAATTGTTGATGGTGACCCAGCATTACGAATTGACGAAAAATTCTTTACATTGAAATCGATGTTAAAAGATGAACCTTTACGGTTAGTGGCAAATTTGTTGGAGACGGAAGACAATTATGAACGAGCAAAGGACATCTTGAAGGAACGGTATCAAGACAAACGAAGGATTTCGGATATCATTATTAATAGAATCAAAATGTTACCTACGATAAACGTGAATGATCTCGACGGGATGCAAAAAATCGTCGATGAAATGGCTTGCCTACACCGAGAAGCAGTTGACCACGGGTTGGATTCGTATGTCATCGAAGAAGTGATACGCCCGACGATATTGTCGAAATGGTATTCGCCAGAGGCAGCCAGACATGGGTCAACATGCTCTGGACTCATTGAATTCTTGGTCCAAGATGTAAAAATTTATATGAGAAATCGGGACATAATGACAACAAACCAAGTTAATGTGTCGACTCGTGCCAACTGTGTCTTCTGTCGACGAAATCACAAGTCCATTTACTGCAACGACAATATGACAAACAAAGATCGAAAAGATATTGCAGTGAGAAAGAAACTTTGTTTCGTTTGCCTTCAAGGAAATCATCAAAGCGATCAATGTAAATCAAATTATTCGTGCAAAAAATGTGGAAGACGTCATTCATTGGTTATTTGTACCGACAGCACCACCAAATCTGCAGAAAACGTCGTTGCTCAGACCATTCCAAAAAAACGTGCTTGGCGACCCAACGGCTTGATTTATTTTAATTGTCTTGTAAACAACAAACCAATCAGAGCGTTTATTGATACGGGAGCCGAAATAACCTGTATTTCTAAAAACTTGTTTGATCAATTAAAATTACAAATAATTAAAAATTCAATCATTAATATCCGTCAACTTGATAATTTGACACAGTCATTGGGTCGCGTAAAAATCAATCTACAGATCGGGAGAATCACTCGATGTGTCGAAGCTCACGTGGTTAGAAATTTGACTACTAATCTCTTGTTAGGTCTCGACAATAGCCAACTCTTCGATCTCAGCCTTGATTTAAATGATAATTGCTTAAAACAATGTGATAAAATTGTCAACAATGTGCAACATTCGTCAAATCAACAAGAATATCATATTAATCAAAATTTGAACGAAAATCAACGTCACTGTATTCGTGAAATGATCAACCAGTACGGCGATGTATTTGCTCAATCGAAAAGTGATGTTGGATACATCAATCACCAACATCATAGAATAGACCTCTCCAACGAAATGCCGATATTCTTGAAACCGTATCGAACGTCGCCGAGAGAACAAAAAATCATAGATGAGACGGTCCACAACTTGTTGCAGCAAAAGTTGGTCAGGCCTTCTACATCGCCTTATTCTTTTCCGGTGACATTGGCCGAAAAGAAAGGAGAAGGAAAAACAAGAATGTGCATCGATTATCGGAAGTTAAATGACGTCACCATAACCGACAAACAACCGATCCCGATAATTGATGATATCATTGATAAATTGCATGGGAAAAAATATTTCACAAAATTCGATATTGCAAATGGTTACTGGCACGTACCCATTGCACCTGAAGATATCCCAAAAACGGCCTTCTCCACACATAATCAACATTTGGAATGGCTGGTTATGCCATTTGGCCTCAAAAATGCCCCGGCCACGTTTCAAAGAGCAATTAGGGGTGTCATCATGAAACATCAATTGAAGAATGTAGAAAATTATTTCGACGATATCATAGTGTTCAGTGATGATTTTGAACAACACCTTGATGATATCAAAAAAGTACTGGAAGCATGTCAACGAGAAAATATTAAATTGAAACCCAGTAAATGTCATTTTGCTGAGGAGAAAATCGAATATCTTGGCCACTGTATATCATTCAATTCAGTCCAACCAAATAAAGACAACATTCGATCAATCGAAAATTTTCCAGTTCCGTGTGACATTAAAGAACTACAACGATTCTTAGGAATGGAAAATGTTTATCAAAAGTACATTCCAAATCATGCCTTATTAAGGAAACCACTAACCGATTTATTGGTCAAAGATTGCCCTTGGGTGTGGTCGACCGATTGCCAGAAGGCTTTCCATGAAATCAAAAGTTGTTTAACAAAACATCCCATTCTAAATATTTTCAATCCGAATTTGCCAACAATCATCTACTGTGACGCAAGTCAAGCTGGTATTGGGGCTGTTTTGAAACAAAAGCATCCGGATGGTGAAGAATTACCGATAGCCTATTATTCAAGAAAATTGTTGAAACATGAAATCAATTACACGATCACCGAATTAGAATGTTTATCGATAGTAGAGTCTCTCAAGAAATGGCACTGCTACGTCGATGGTAATCCGACCACGGTGGTCACCGACCACGCAGCTTTACAATGGCTTAAATCATGTAAACGTCTGAATGGTAGATTATTTAGATGGTCGCTACGCATCTCAATGTACGATTTAATCATCAAGTACAAGAAAGGTTCTACGAATTATGAAGCCGATGCATTATCGCGTGCACCGGTCAATTTCGTTAAGGTCAATTTGCTTACAAAGGAAGAATTGGAACAAGAACAACAGAATATGTCTGATGTTAATAAATTTGAAATGGTTGATGGACTCAGAATTAGGAGGCGGAAGGGTCTGGAGAAAATTGTTGTACCATCCAACCTTAGACCAAAGATTTTGAACGAAGCCCATAACCGATTTGGACACGTGGGAACAAAAAAGATGATCTCCCTCATTTCACCGACGTATTATTGGCCAAATTTGATCTGTGATATCAGTAATTATGTTAAGCATTGCGAAACATGTCAAAAGAACAAAAGATTCAAAGAAAGGAAATTCTCAACGCTCGGTACACTGCCTCCATCAAGTGAACCATTTGATCTGATATCAATCGATACAGTGTTGGGGTTAGGGAAATATGGTTCACGAAAGAATTTGGTTCACCTCGTCATGGATCATTGTACAAGATACGCTTGGGTTTTTCCCCATACATCAACGTCAATGGAGACCTATATCGAAGTGGTCAAGCAGATGTTAAAAGTTGGTCCAATCAAACGAATTTTGTCAGATCGAGCTGCTGCTTTCCTGTCGAAGCGATACCAGAAATTCTTGGAAAGTAACAACATAAAAAGATTGTTGACGTCGACGCAAAACCCACAGTGTAATGGGCTTAACGAACGAACGAATCAAGAATTGATGAAACGGTTGAGGTGTAAGATAAACGACCCAGATGTCAAGTGTAGGAATTGGGCGACATTGATGGAACAAGTCGTTCACGAATATAATAATTCTCCTCATGAGGCAACTGGGTTTTCACCGGCATTTTTATTGTACGGAATATTGCCTTATGAGCAATTCAAAATGGACAATCAAGTGACAATTGAAGAAGCAAGAGAGATCGCCAACCAACACAGTCAAAAACATCACCATAAAAATGAAGAAACATATAATCGAAAATTTAAAAGACCACAATTTCAAGTTAATGATGATGTCCTTGTGGAAATTGCATGGCATCCAAATAATGGCAAGTTGACTCCCGTTATGGAGGGCCCATACAAGATATTGAAAATCGTATCGGAATCAAATGTGGAAATAAATCGACCAAACCAACCCACAAAACGGGAAACGGAAATAATCAACGTCAACAAACTACGGTTGTATCATCACCCGGGAAAATTCAAAATAGGGGCGGGGAGATGTCACGACATTTCTGAAGGGGTCGTGAGCGAAAATAAAAAACACAACGGTTTTTTGAGTGAAGACGATTGATCAGTGTTTTTTGTGTACCAATTGTAAATTGATATAAAGAAGTGAATAAAATAAAATTATTTTTGTTTTGACATATATACATCAATTTTGTTTAAGAATTTTTTCTTTTGAATGTCTATTATTGATGATGGTGATCCATCGATCGAATGTTCGAAAATCGACAATATTATCACCAATGGTTGTGAAACATTACGACAATTATGGGCATGGTTAAATCTGGATATTTGTTCAAAATTATCATGAATATTCGATTCAATTTTATACATTTATTTATTGGTCATTGATCGATATTTTCATATATTTCTCTCACAAATTCATAACAATTCCACCACCAGAATGGATTCAAGCTTGCCATCAAAATGGTGTTTCATGTTTTGGCACGATTCTTGTTGAAGAATGGACTAAATACGATGATGATGATGATGATGAACAACAGATTGATGGAAAACAATTTCTTGATAAAATATTAGCCAACACAGATGTGATTGATAGATTTATAACCGCATTGGTAAACATTCAATTATTCTATAGATTCGATGGATGGTTATTGAACATTGAAACATCGATTGATCCAGAGAAAATTCCTCACATGAAATATTTTATCCAGCAACTTAAATCTAGAATAAAATCTAATACATTGCAAACAAGCAACGAAACACAAATCATATGGTATGATTCCGTTACGCGAACTGGTAAACTAGAATGGCAAAACGAATTAAACGACATGAATAAGACATTTTTCGAAGATTCAGATGCAATTTTTCTAAATTATACATGGAATAATGAAAATCTTGTGAATAGCCGTAATAAAGCCCGTGAATATTGTAGACAATATGATTGTTATGTTGGTGTTGATTGTTATGGTCGTGGATGTTTTGGTGGTGGTGGCATTGAAGGAACATGGAAAGCTGTGAAAAAAATTCTCGACAATAATCTATCTGTTGCTATATTTGCACCCGGTTGGACACATGAATCAAAAATCTGTCCAGATGATCTTTGTGTTCGACATTCGAATGATGATGTCGCTGATGATCAAAAACATAATGATTGCCAGATGCCATATTGGAAACGGATTCAACAACCAACGACCAACATTTATAGTATGGAAGATGAATTTGAATTTTGGTCTCGAATCGCTATTGATGGACAATTATTGGAAAAATGTGAAAAACTTCTGATCACATTACCATTAAAAACATGTTTCAATATTGGTCATGGTTATGGATATTTTCAACATGGTCAACGAATAGAATCAAAATCATGGTTAAATTTTCATCATCATGATCTACAGCCATTTGTATTTAGTGGGCTAAATGAATGGAAAAATGATTCATATCGTTTATCAATTTCATATGATCAACCATACAATGGTGGATCATCATTAAAAATGGATTTATTCGATACGTCCAAACGACCATTAATATCAAAACCAGTGATATTATTTCGAACACAAATTCCTATTGATGATTCCAAGAACTTTCTATATCGATTTGTTTATAAATTTCATGAGAATAATTCGGATGACAAGAAATGGCTGAAGGAAAATCTAAAAATTCGTACTATTATCAATTATAATCGTGACATTGTCAGTGATGAAGATAATTATTCAGCCATAATCATCGAATCTGATGGATGGTATATTCGAAATTCCGATGAAATTATCATTGATCCTATAATTCGACAGCCATTCACAAGCTATCATCAATCAATCATCGATGATTGGTATTCGTTTCAAATGTGTATAAATCTTCATGATCAAATTCATGATTATCATCATCGAATTATTTTGACAACGTTTCAAATTGAACCATATTTTGTAACCGAATTGATTTCGGAAAATTCATCATCATCTGCTGCTCAAATATTTTTCGGTAAATTTGATTTTGATCAATTTTAACAATTAGAACATTAACCAACACAAGATGGCGCCTATTTGACTGTTATTTTGATGATGTGATAATTTATCTTGGTATTCGAATTTGATTTTTTAAATACTTTTCCATTTATATATTTGAACAGTATCTATTTTTTTCAATGTTTTATTAATTGAACAAGAAACGAAAATAAAAAATTATCTTGATGAATGATGATAATGGCAATGAAAGTGAATTCATTCAAATATGGCAAAAACAAGTTTTTTCCTCTTCTTCTTCGAATGATGGGGTGAGTATGATGAGGTAAATGTGAATAGTTTTAATTTTTTTTTTGTTAAATATCTCGGCTATATAAATTCAGCATCTTCACCTATTTTGCTTACTGACGTAGTGGTAATCAATATTTCAACCGAGATTTTTTCGTCTATTTTTTTGGTGATAAAGATATTTAAAATCAAAACTGAATGTGTAATTATTGTTCGCAATGGCTAAAATTTACTTCATCATCATAATATCGTTATCTATTTTATTGATTGATAATTATAATTATTTGATGATTATTGATGCAGCGAAATCTAAATCAATACAACAACAATCAACCTGTACCAATGTTGATCATAATCGTATGGATAAATGTGTTACGATTCTATCATTTCTAATGGATGATCATCTTCTCAATAATCCACCATTATCAATGAAAGAAGTAAATGGTTATTGTCGACGTTTAAAACCGGCCGAAAAATGTGTTGAACAATACTTGAAACGTTGTACTAGCCGCCATGTACAACAAACGGCTAAAATTATCCTTTATTCATTGTTACGAACAAATCGAAAATATTGCAATAGTAAAAAACGTAAATCATCCGTTCTACGTTTAGTTAAATGTGCAAAAGATCGTCTACCAGAATTTGGTGATTTAATGAAAAATTTTACCGCTGATATGCATGCATTACGTACGTTTGAACCACAAAATCTACGTATTCCATTAGTATGTTGGTAAGTTGTTTTTTTTCATTTGTTTAAACATTTCAAATTATTAAAAATATTTTTTTTGTTCACCTGAAAAATAAAACATTTAGTGATTATTTTAAATATCGTGAACTTGGAATTCAAATGATAATGAAAACATGTGATGTACCGGAATTGATATCAGTGATACGTGATGCATTACAAGGTTATACTGGTGATTTAACAACAGTTATGTGTGGTGATTATACCGATGATTCGGATCGTTGTGATCAAATTATTGATTCAATGCCTAAATGGACAATAATAAATAAACAGCAATTACAATGGAAAACATTTGCCATGCCTTTAGTTGAGATATTTGACAGTTTTCAATTCAATAATAAAGAAACACAATATTAAAATGAAATGAACAAAAAACAAATAAAAGAACTAAAAGCAGAAAAATTGTTTTTTTTATTATTATAAAAATACTTTATTTAAAAAAAAATGAAAAGAAAATTTTAAAATCAAACAATCAATCAAATAATAATTCATTCATAATCAATGAGAGTATTATAGCAAAAAAAAAGGAAATGAAATCAAACAAACAATTGTATCAAAAAAGATGTTTCCTTTTTTTTGGATTTAAAAAATTAAGATAATAAAATAGAATCAAGATCCAAAATAGAAAAAAAGAAAGAGTTTAGATCAATTGTAGATAATCACTACGTAGTAAAGATTTTGTCGATTGACAATGATGACTTTCATTATGGCAATGATTCAATAGATTTAGTTGTCGTTGTGATGCTGATGATGATAATAATCGATGTTGGCGGCCAATATAACCATATTTTTGTTTAATCAAATCGATGACCGTATGTGCTAATGTATGTAATACATTATAGATACCATAGCTAATTAAAAATATACCAAACAATATCGATACAATTTGATCCAAATATTCGATACGATCATGAAATTGTATTGAAATGACAGTGGTTGCAGCAAATATAGCTGATATGAATGAATTAATACCTTCAATAAGCATTGAATTGGAATCCAAATGATAATAGATGAATAGTTTGAAACCCATTAATATAATATTCATTGATAATGATATTAATGCCAATAAATATAATGGTGACATTTCATAATAATGATCATTAATGACATCTATATCATCATCATTAACAACATTAACATTATGAACATTTTCAATAATTTCATGTACTAATTCAATTATTGAACGTATTATTACACCAAAACCGGAAAGTATCATTATTTGACCAAGCCAAAATGTTGACCATAATTCTCTTCGATTATCATCGGGTGTATCATCAATAGTCGATTGTAATGAACGTAAAAATGGATGTATATCTGATTCATCATCAAAACGACGGCTACTACTATTACGACGACGATGATTGATATTAATATTATGATTTGGATTAAGAATTGGTAACTGTTCATCGTTGGTTGAATCATCATCATCGTTATTATTATTATTATCATTAATTTTATTATTGATAATAATGGCTGTTTCATGTTTAATTGATGCAAAACGCCATATAAGTATGATAGCAGTCAATACACCAATTATTGAATCGGCACCAAATGCACAATAAAGTGCATTCCAACCATAAAAGAATGTTGCAATAGCAAGAAAAAGATTGACAGCCATTGCGGCTAATGCAATCTGTAGAGCAACATTGAAACGTAATAAATATAAAGCCGTACGTGTCATCGATGGTTGTTGATCATTTTGTTCAAGTTGTTGTTGTTTACCATCACCACCAACATTATCATTAGTATTATCGATATTAATTGTAGGTGTTGTTGTGGCTGGAACTGTGATTATGATCGAAGGTCGACGAATATATTCCATATTTTTTTTTTTTTTGTTAAATTGAATTGAATTTAAATTGTTTTTCTGTTTTTCTTTTGTATATTTGAAGGGTTATCGATCGATCGAAAGAAAAATATGATGATTGATCACATTACTATGGTTAAAAATGAAAATTAAAAAAAAATTGAAAAAATTATTATCTTGATTTATTTATTGAATTCATTCATTCATTCACACGTTAATTTGATGACCATGTGATTTGTGTACTTACAATGTGTAAATTTTAATCCCAAGTTGAATTCTTTTTGGTTTGTTTGTACTTGTTTATCGATAAATATGATCAGATAATAATTTCGTTTTCAATGTATTTCGATATTGGTCGATGCTATGATAATTTGTTATTATTGTTGTCGTTTTCATCCACAATCTTGGTGGTGGTTTTGATGCCGTCAATAATGTTGATCCGTAATAATGATGATGAAAATATTGATGATGATGATGCTGACACCGTTTAGCCGTCATGAACGATGATGACGATCGAAAAAACAGTAGAACAAAATAAGTGAAAAAAAATTATTTGCCAAAAAAAAATTGGAAGAAATTTTTTTGTTTTTCAAATTTCAAATATCCACGAATCACATGGAATAGAGTAATGATCAATCGATGAATAAAAACTTTTTCATTAAAGACATTGAAAATTGTCTGGTTGTCGCGTGTTGAAAAAGCCAACAAATGTGATGGAGATTTTTTCCACATTCCTTTTTTTATATACATCAAACCAAATCAATTAATTTTTTTCGTTTTTTTCTATCGATAAAAAAATCGTTATCATTACAACGAATGCAATGAAATGGCAAAAACAACCAATCGAATTGAACCAAGAAAACAAACAAATCGAATGATCAATTTTTTATCAATTTTAATTGATAAAAAAATGTGTGAATCAAGATTTTTTGATTTTTTTTTGTACACATAAATGTGCGTATTGAACAGATGATCGCAAGCACGTATCAATACAATATGATTAATTCGATGAAAGACGTTTGACTGATTTGTATGTTGTTTTTTCATTTTTTTTTTTTTTTTTGATTTAACAAAAAAACAAGCAGCTAATTCAATCTATACAGAGTTATTATTTTGACAATGAAGACCAGGACAACAACAACAACAACATAAAAATAAAAACAAAATGAGTCTAATTTGATTGACAATATTTTTGTTTAATACATGTTTGCGTGAATCAATTTCATTCAATCAATTAGTCAAAATGAATCGATTGACCAAAAATAAACGATCAATCAATCATGATTGTGATTCATTATGATGAATGTTTGTCAATGTTTTCATTTAAAGTAACAAATCAAACACACAAAATTTAAACCAAAATATATATAAAGAAACCAGAAATGATAACGAAATATGAAAAAAAAATGATGATGAAGAAAATGCCAATAAGAATGTACTTTTATTTTTTGCTATATTTTATTGTATGATTGATTGATTGTTTGTTTGTTTGTTTGTTTTTGTTTATATGATTTATGTTTGTTATCGTTATTTTTTTTCCATCCTTGGATCATCATCATCATGATTATCAATAGTTATTTTGTTTGTTTTATTTAATGAATTTAATTTGGATATAATTAATGTTGACAACACAAGTAATTTTTTTTTAGTTATCATGAGAGAACAAAAAAAAAACAGACAAAATATCCTAATTGTGTGTATTTTTTTACTTTTTTTTTGCTTAAATGAAAAAGTTTTTCAAAAACAAAACAAAAATTCTACAGAATTTTGAAAAAGAATACTTTTATGGCAATTCTTGTTTATTAACTGATTATTGTATTCGATAGAATAATATGATAGATTTGTTCATCAACATTGTAATCATTATAGCATGATTTTTGTTGGTTTTTTTTCAGTCAAAATTTAATTTAATTTATCGACTGAAATGTATCTCATTGATGCAAATGCAATGCAATCAGTCACGTCAATCATATTTTTTTTTTCGAATGATGACAGCATTTTTTCTCTTTCGTTGATTGTATTTCAATTTGATTTGGAAATTCATTCGATTCAATCACAAGTTCGATTGTGATTTGTTCGAAACAATCGAAATTGTTTGAAAATTTAAAAAATTAAAAACAATCAAAAATCTGTTCCAGAATTGATTGATTGGCGGCGAAGAAAAAATGAAAAATTTTTCTCAATAAAAATCAAAAAAAAAACAGCAGCAAATTTAAAATTGAAAACGGAAAAATTTTTTTCCCACAATCCAATCACCAATTCAAGGCACAAACAACAAACTAAGCAATTCTGTCGAATCAATAACATTTCTTTGTTCTTTATTGAATGATTGTAACCTTTGAAACGAATATCAATTAATGTTTCCAATCAATCAATCAATGATAGCATCCATTTTTTTGTATCAAATTTGGATTGTTTTTTTTGCTGTTTTCATCACTGGAAAAAAACGCGTGCCTTTTTAATCACAAATGATGATTTATGCTAAAATCCATTTATCCATTATCCATACAAATTCATTCATATTATTTTATTTCATATTTAACCTTTCATATTTCACTAAAATGATCTGATTTCTGATTCATACGATGATGTTACTATTGCATTTGTTGATTATTTGATAACTCTTATCATCATCAACATCATTGCCATCATTGAATGTACAAACAAAATGTAATGTACAATTTGTAATTTGAGAATTTTTTCTTCTCTGTATTTATTGTAAATTTTGTTTTTTTTTCCAAAAATTTTTCCACACATTTGTTTTTTATTTGCTTGTCTGTTATCCGTTTATCTATCCATCCAATATATATTAAAGATGTTTGTTTGTTAGTTTAAATTGTTCTTTCATATATTATCTAATGTGTGTTCATGTTAAATGTGTTGATCGTTCCATATGTTTCTCTGTGTGCACATATATATGTGTTTGCGTGATAGACATCAAGGTAAGAATAACAATAGCATCACCCATCATAGATAACATGTGATGGAAAATAAACGAGAGAAAAAAAAACCATTTTTTCGTATGTCATGTTGTTATTGTTATTTTGACAATTTAAAATTTTTTTATTTTATTTTATATTTATTAATGGTTCAATGATTTTCTTTATAATATATAACATTAGTAGTGTGTATGTGTATGTAAATCTATTTATCTACTTGAATTTATTTTTTAAAATTTAAATGTAATGGATGTTTTTGTTGTAAGAAAATGTTGTTTACACACACATATACAACATATAAATATTTTTTTGGTAAAAAACATCACAAACTCCAGCCACACCATACACACTCTTAAAATGTTTCCCTCCATAGAGGTGTGTATTGTACATAGAAGGCTGAAATTATGATCCCGATGATTATGATCATGATGTTAATAGACAGAATTTATTCTCTTTTTCCCGGTTTTTTTTGTTTGTTTTTTTTTCTTTTTAGTTTACATAAATCTTCATTCTTTCATCCTTCGGGAACATTACTTTTTTTTTTTGGTTGATTTCGGTTCAACACACACACACACACACGACTGATTTTTTTTAAAAGCAGTATTTTTTATTTTACAAATAAACAATACGAAAAACACACAACAACCGACAATCATTGGATATCCTGTTCCCATCACCTTCAAAAAAAAATAAAATAAATTATCAAGTTCAAAGCTGCAAATATACAGGGTTCTAGGTGAATTGAATTAAATTTTATCGAGCAAAAAAGCCCCTAAAACAGAGGTATAGGTGTGAAGAGAAAGTGCTATTTTTCACATGTTTTTCATCCAAAAAAACATCACTATTTTTTGAATGAAACTTTTTCATAATTTATAAGTTTATTTTTAAATAATGGGAAAAATGTTAACTTTTGTTCACGAAAAAAAAGCTAAAGTTGATTATAGAAAGACAAACACCCCTACTTAAATTACTCCATGTGATTGGAAATTTGAAATGAATGAAACTAATCAAAACAATAACATCCATAACTTTATTGATGATAATCATGATTATGATTCGAAAAACAACACAAACACGTGGTTTTTTCACGAAAACTAGAGATAAAAAAAATCCAGTTTAAACTGGATCAATTAATGTTGATATTGCTGATGAAATCATTAAATGATACAATTAAATCATCAAATATGATTATTATTTATCATATCTATAAATGTGTGCAATTCAATTTGATTTGATTTTTTGTTCTTCGAATGATTTCAAAGAAATGAAATTGAATTTCAGTGAAACGTGGTGAAAAAAAATTAAATATTTCCCACTATATTTTATTACAAATGACATGTTGATCAATCATTATCAAATCGCAAATGACTCACATCTTGACATTATAATTAAAAATAATTATCTTCAAATGGGTTTTACGGTGGCTAAATTTTATTCAAGGTTTCATTTTTCTTGGTATCATTTGGCTTTTTTTTTGCACTTGAAATTTTATGGAAAATGGAACTGTTTTCTTTTTTTTTATTTCGTCATACGAAAGATTCAACAGTATTAAACCATTTATATACAAGTACAAAAATGGTAGACATTTGTTGTGTACGTGTGTGTCGTAAGATCTAATAAAGTATACACTATTCACTGTGATAAAAGTAATTTGCTATTTGGTACAAATTATTTTAAGTGTATTGCTCTCTCTCTCTCCTTCTCTCTTTCTTTCTTACATATCCAATATATCGAAGAATAAATTGAGAAATTCCGTATATCATTTTGCACGAAAACAAAAAAAAAATGAAGAGGACGTGTTGTTTTGTTAACCGGAGAAAAGTCACTATAATCACATGAGTACATTTATATTATGTGTTGTTGTTGTTGTTGCTGTTGTTGTTGTCGGGCATTGACAATCATCATACTTTTCATCTGAAAGCTTCAAGGTCAAAAAATAAATAAACTTTGTCATTGTCATCATCATTTTGATGATGATCATAATAATCAAATGGAAATTCAAAAAGGAAATGGATCCTATCATCACATTGTCAACTATCGTCTTTCGATTCTAAATGTTATAAAAAATAGTTTCAAAGTCTGTGTAAGTAATTGTTTCTGCTGATTCTTTGAATTTAATTTGATTAATATCTAACGACGTCAACAATTTATTTGTACTAAAGACAAATATATCAAAGAGAAAAAAAAACTAAAAGACAATGAATTAAAAGCAAAATAAAGAATGAAAAAAAAGTTCAAATCAAATCCATTTAGGCGAGAAAATGTGTGTGTGTGTGTGTGTGTGTATGAGTGTGTGGAAAAACTATTTTCATTTTCAAGATCCGAAACATTGAAACTGGTAGAAATCTGGCCAGAGAAAAAATTTTATGTTTTAGGTAGAAATTAAGGAAAAAATGAATCTCTTTTTTTTCCGGAAAAAAAGTTTTCGTTCAAATCAAAATTGAACGATGTTCTAAAAATTGATTTAACAAAAAAAAATCGAATTAGTAACTAATAAATAATTATATCTAATATAGCTAATGGTAGTTTCACTATATTGCATTTTTTTTTGGTTTCATGAAACAATAATAATGACAATGACGGCTAGCCAAAAACAAACTAAAAAAAAAACTATGAATTAATGTTGAAAACATGTATGTGCGCGTAGTATATATAGCTTGAATTAAAGTCAAAAAATATAATTTTTATTCATCATATAATTTACGTAATTGATAAGATAAGTGATGATTACAAATAAAAATATGAGAAAGAAGATATCGTTGGTTCCAAAAAAAAAATTTCGGAATTTTTTTTCCTATAGTTTGACAAAACAAAAGTGACGTGGTATTGGTGTGGGCGTTGTGTAGTGTAATTGAAGAATCCCACTTTTCAATGTTTCATGTTTTTGTTGAAACTTAAGATGGCATACAACAACAATGGTCTACTACAATTTCTTCTTTCTATTTTTTTTTTTTTTAATACACACAATGAATTGAAATAAGAATTATTTAACATTATCGACATCACTTAATAATCAAACAACAATCAATTCTGATGGTTGACAACATTTTTCAATCAATCTTTTTTGATGACATTCATCAATTTGAAATTGAATGGTTTTTTTGTTCTGTTTTGTTTTGTTTTGTTTATGCAAGCAAACTTGTTTTGGCTTCAACAATGCAATGTTTGATTGATGTTGACAGCCACATACACACACACACCATTGATTGCTATTTGAAATTGATTGATGATCCAGAATCCAAGAAAAAGCGATAACAACGAAGGAATGAACAAAAAAAAATCTAGGTCAAATAATGGTGATGAAGAAAGTGATTTTCCTTGAATGATTTTGAATAGTTATAATTCGTGCATTTTGAAATCATATATGTGTGTGGGTGTGTTTGGATAGCTTAACTTTAGTATTTGATAAGTTAATAAAGCCATTGTTTTGAACATTTGAAACCTGTTTTTGTGAGGTAGATCCGGTTTCATCGAAAAAAGATTCATGTTACATAAAACATAGCTTTAGAAAAAATGATGATGATGATGATGATGATAATAATGCCAACCTACAAACCGAAAAAAAGGAAAATTCTGTTGAAACGTCAAAATTCATCATTCAACAAAGTATTACCTCTCACTCACTCACTCACTCTTTCTTTTTTTGTTAGGAATCAGATGACGATAGACAATATTTCTGAAATGGATGAATGGCTTTATATTGGCCTAAAATAATCAGAGAATTGACAACAAACAAATATGAAAAACATCAAAACGATGCTTTTTTTTTCTCTCTCTCTCTCTCTCTGGTATTTTTGTGTTTTATTTGAAATTTCTTTCCCCAGTTACCGCTTTTCCCCCCATTATCGACAGTCGTCAAGTTTACCCCAAATCTGTTGCAATTTTTTTTTTGCATTTCTATTAACGAAAAGTTGATTTACAAAAAAAAGAACTGAATATAAATTAAATCAATAAACGAAACAAAAAAAATAACTATGCAAAATTGAACGAAACGAATATTTATTTCAACAACAAAAACAATAAAAGAATAAGGAAAAAAGCATATCAACAAGTGTGTGTATTGTATGTGTGATTGGTGAGCTGATGAGCAGGTCAAATATGAAAATTTAAATCATTTTTTTTACTGTTTTATTCTTAAAAAATATATAATTTTTTTTTGATTAAAGAAAAATTTAAGAATTCATTCCTTTATAATGATTATTAATTAATTAGTTGACCATTATTATGAATAATATGACTAGCCAATATACCATTCTGTAGGCTAGTTATAAATAAACTTTCTTGTAATTCTAATTCATTAATTGATTCCATATTTGTAACCATATTTGTTGTTGTATCAATCTGTGTCATCGATATTAATTCACCATCATCATCATCATCATTATCGTCATCGTCCATATTGGTCGTTAGATTTAATCTTGTAGTACGTGTTGTTTCTATTGATTGATTTCAATGGGGAAAAAAATAAAAAAAAACAATAATAAAAAAATGTTAATCGATTCTGTTGAACAAACAAACCTAAATTATCTTTAGGAACAAGACGACCACTGTTACTACCACCAACACAACCGCCACCAAATGTTGATTGTTTCCATACCATATTACGACCAACACCGGTGGTTATATCGCCACGATTAATATCGATTGCATTATTATTATTATTATTATCATTATCATCATTATTTATTCTATTATTTTGATTGGTTGTTTTCTGTCGTTTACGATACAAAAACCACTGTAAACGATGCATAATGGATGTGAATATTGTATAGAATTCTTTGCGAAAATTATCATTCAACCATGTATATAAGAATGGATTATAACATGTTGAAGACATTGCAATCAAATGAAATGTCATGAATAAAGCTCTTGAATGTTTCCAATATGCGATTGGTATGTAAAAATCTTCCATCTAATCATTATAATGGATTATATGGTATGGTGATGAGAGTAAGCAAAAATAAAAACAAAACAGATATTATATAATTAAATTATAAACCGACACATACACACAGAGAAAAAAAGAAACAAATGAATCAAAGACTAACCAAATTATATGTATTTAATGGTAACCAAGAGATAACAAATATAACAACCATAAATATGAGCATCATATTTGTACGACGTGCACGTTTCTTCTCTAACCATTGTCTTTGTGATGAATAATTTCGTAAACCTAAACGATTATGCATACGATACCAAAGTCGTAGAAATACTTTTGTATAACAAAATGTTATGATACAAAATGGTATTACAAATTGCATGATTGTTGTCATTAGGCCAAATAATAAACGTAATTGATCATTTGGCCATACTTCATCACAATACCATTTACGTTTATGTAGATTTTGTAATAAATTTTTCAATGTTTCAATTGAACGTTGTTGTTGTTGTTGTTCATCATCTGTAATTATCAATGTCGATTTCGTCGTTGTTGTTGATGATGATGATATTGTTTCATTATAAAAATGATCATTTTGATGATACATTAAATATTGATATTGTGTCTGTTGTTGTTGTTGTTGTTGATGTCTTGATGGTGATAATTTTGTTGCCGATGTCGATGTTGTTGTTTGTGGTACAGGTATTAGATCAATAAATATTCCATATGGTAATGTCAATATAAATGCTAATAACCAAATAATTATAATAATTATAACACTATGTATTATATTTAAATGTTTTTTAAATGGATAAATAATAACCATATAACGTTCAATTGCTATAGACATTAATGTCAATACGGATATGTAAACGGACATTCCTTTATTTTATTTTTATTTGAAATAGAATAAAAAAAGAAAAAAAAATTTGCAATTTAAATATGATTCATTCAAAATTGGAATATAATTCTCTGAAACTAAAAAAAAAAACAAAAAAACAAACCTTGTACAAATGGTACTAGACGACAGAATATTGGCCCGAATATCCATTCTTTATATGTCAATAGATATAATGGTGTGAATGGTACAGCAAATAAACAAAGAAGTATATCGGATAATGCAAGATTCGAGATGAATATATTTGTTACTGAACGCATTGATGGATGACGAAATACAACCCAACATACTAATATATTACCAATAATACCAATGATGAATACAAGAAAATATGTATTATATAAAAATAATTTAAATATCATATTCAATTCAGTCGAACGTTCAATTAGATCCAGATAATGGAACCAATGATGATGATAACGTAGAAATAATTTTATTGTTTCATTATTTAATGCTTGATATATTTCATCAATTGTAAATGATGATGAACTATTCAATAATTGTTGTTGCTGCTGTTGTTGTTGTTGTTGTTGTTGTTGTTGTTGCAGTTGTTCATAATTGATGGTTGTCGATGATGAATTTATTGTTTCCATAATCATAAATGATTCAATCTGTGGTAATGATTGATCAATTATTGTTGCCATTGTGATTACAGAAAAAAAAATGTTTGTAGTTGCTGTTGTACTATTAGTTATTCAAGATGAAAAAAATGAATTTTTTTTCTGTTTGATCATTCCTAGTTTTTTTTTGGAGAGAATACAATGTAAAATAAAATAAAGATCAGAATTAGTCAAAGAAATGAACTATGAATATCAATAAAAAAAATTTGTCTAAATTCTTGTCATCTATATCATTTTTATAAGATTTTTGAAGAAGAAAAAAAACCAAACGATAAACACCATAATGAATGAATGGAAATGAAGAACGTTATTAATTGAAAACAACCGAAGCAACAACAATAATAATAACAGAACTTAATCCTTGTACTTCTTGTATTTTTATTGAAAAACAATGATTAATGAATGAATAATAATATTCATGAATAAATGAATGAATGAATGACGTATTCAAATTTATTAATATTCAGTTGTGGATGGTGAAGAATGGGGTAAGGGAATGGTGAAAGTGGTGGAAAAAATTGATAAATGGATGTATAGTGCAAGCATTTTTTTCTGTTGTTTTTTTTTTGTTTTCGATATTCACTATAGAATTGATTATTGTAAATTTGATTTTAGTGATATATTGTTGATAATGATGATTTTCTTTTCCAAAATTTTCTGAGTAATTTTGCATTTTTTTTTTGTTTTCAATTCAAAATTCACAATTTTATTTGTTTCGAAAATTGATAATCTATTTTCAATGACATTTTATGACATTTTTTTGACAATGTATTCGATATTTGTTAGGTTTTTTTTCGGGCGAAATTGAAAAGAAAAAACTTTTTTTTTTGGTACAAATTTCATAAACAAAAAATTCAATAAAAGCTTAGGAAACAAAAGAAAAGTAGAAAGAGAAAGAAAAAACCTACAAAATTCTCATCAAATTTTCATCATTCATCATTTGTTTTTTTTTGGCAACAGCCGTTCACCATCTTTCAAATAACAAAAAAAAAAAAAAAATAAAATAAAATAATAACCTTAACATTGTAAATAGAAATCTTAACAAAAATTTCTAGCTTCAATCCATGAAATCATTTCTCTCATTGATTCATTCATTCAATTTCATTGTCACATTTTTTTTCAGAATCATTTGTTACTACTATTTTGTTTGCGCTAAAAAAAACTATTGACAATAAAACATTTCAAAACAATCAAATGTCGATAATATATAAATATATAACGAAAACAATGGATTGAATTTTGTTTTCAATTCTACCGGATTTGAATTAGACTTCATCATCATCATCATCATCATCATCATTATCATTGTGAAGCCAAACACATGATGCGTTTTATCAAGTGTTTGTTTGATTTTCTAAGATTGTGTTTGTCAATTTTTTCCAAATAGAATGCGAATGACAAATGAAAACATTTGACAAATAAATGGATTGAAAATTACCTGTAAATTTTGTTTCGTTTGTTTTTTTAGTGCATTTATTGACATTTATCTGACTATTTGATTATGTTATTGTTGTTATTATTGTTGTTACTGTAATGATTAATGAAATTGAATCGAAACGAGACAATCGTCACTGTAATGTACCGGATATTCGATAATAATAAATTTTGAATGTTTTTTTTTCAAATTGTTTACATTATTTTAACATGAGAATGAACAAACAATGTATAAATAGTGACCAGTATCATTACATGATTTTTTGTTTGTTACATTCGAATAGAATCCTACATCAATTAATCTATAATTCATTATGATGCTTGTTGAAATTTGAATTGAAAAAAATGATTATGACATTTTTTTTTAGTTTGAATGTGATATATATATGAAAATGAATTGTGGAAAACAGAAAAAAAAATTGAAACAAAAACATTAATATCCTCCAAGGAAATCGTGTTCGGTTTTTGACATCATTTCCGCTTGAATTCTAATAATAAACATCTTGTTTTTATTGACATCTATCATAAATTTTTTTTTACGACTGAACACACACACACACACACAAACACAGACAAACAATGTTTACGTTTACTTAAGTAGTAATAATAAAGGAAAATAAAAAAAAATTGGTTATAGTTATCGAATAGAAGCCAATTATCGTAAATATCATGACCATCATCCATCATCATCATTCATATTCGATGATTTGTATTCGAATTCAGTATAACTTTTTTTAATGATCAATTTTTTTTTATGTTCAATTGAAGAAAATTCTATAAATTGTGTCCATAGCCATTATAAATGGATGAATGTTGTGGAAATAGAAATAGGATGTGGTTGTTGGAATATTCTCATCACAACAAAAAAACAACAACAGCATGTACAACGAATGTAATACTCGAAATTCAATTCTACTAGAAATATTATTAACGTATATAATTGATTGATGACATTTGATTTCAAATATAATGATCACCGGCATCTAAATGACCCTTTTTTCCAGATTTCATTCTTTTTTTTCCATCCAGACATTTCGACTTGGAAACAAACTGAAAAATAATTCAATTCAAACACAAACAAACACTCAACTATGTGCATATGTAATCTACAACCAAACTAACTCCAGCACATTTGGTCACACAAATTCGAATGGCATCTTCCTGTGGGAATTTCCGTTTTTTTTTTGTTTTTTTTTTTAGTTTCAGAATTTAAAAGGAAAAAAATCCTGGAATTTTTCAATGTGTCCCATGCACCAATAACCATTATTTTAACCTTTATTCATTTTTTTTAAAGAATTCTAAAAAATTTCGCTTTACATCTCTTACCATCAAATGAGGAGACTAATTTTCTTTGTATACAGAATAATTTTTTTCTTTCTTTCTTTCATTCCACACGTACACACAGATACACTTCATGTAAATAAATAATGAATTTATTGTTATGGGTGTGTTGTTTTAAAATTTTTAAAACAAAATCTTATTCCATCATCATCATCAGTGTCATTATTTTGTAAAAAATGGCGGTTAATTCACATTGATGATTGATCGTCGAATGACCATTATGGAATGTGAAAAGTGAAAATAGAAATCCATTTAAATGTAAAAATGCATTAAAATTTAAAATTTAAATTTTTATATATTCTTATACTTTGCAAGAAAAAAAAATTTATTCGTTTTTTCTTCCTTCCCTTTTGATGATGATGATAATGTTCATAATCATTGGAAATACTGATCGAAGATGAAATGAATTTTGTATGCTATAAAAAAAAATTCACGGAAAATTACTTTCAAGTCTTCTTTGTCATTTTGTCTTTATCGAATGTCATAAATGATATGCAGAAATCGATCGAAAAATATCGTGGTGAAATTGCAAAAATTTTTTTCGTTGCTATTATTTTAACAAAATTTACAAAACAAAACAAAAACATCACTATCAATAGTAGAGATTTTTTTTCCCTTCACTTTATTCTTTTCTCACATTAGTTCATCATCTCAATATTTGTTCGACATATCATTTTGGTTATTATCAATTGTCATATTATTTTGTGATGATGATGATGGAAATACTTTTAGTTCCGTTACAAGTCATTAGGATTATCAATTGGAAAACAACTTTGTAGTGATTTTGACGAAAATGATGATGATGATAATGTGTGTCAGGGAATTGTTTTTGTCAGCAACTGATTTTTCTGATATATGTTCTAAGTCTTGGTATTTGGTTTTGTTAATGTGTTATTTTGATGTGTAATGCACGAAAACGAAAAAATCATTAATGTATCGAAATATTATTATTATTTTTATTTTTTTTTTTTTTTTTTTTTTTTTTGATTCAATCCTAATGGCAAATGTTTCATTTTTTTTTCTTCTTTATTACTTCTTTACTACCAACAAAAGAAAAAACACTGACTGATACACCCAATTCGAATGAACAAAAGCATGTTAATCTCTTTTCCGGTTAATAGTATTTATGAATGAAAACATGTACCACTTTATATGTGTGTGTGTGTGGGTGTGGGTGTGAGGAATTGCAAATGACAAATAGATTCTGGCAGAGAAAAAGAGTGAAAGAAAAAACATCTAAAATGTTCATATTTTTTTTTTAACAGCAACAATTGTTGTTGTTGTCTTGTTTCTAACTTGAAAAATTTTAATTTACGCCACATTTTCATTGTTGGAATTTTCATCGACTTTTTTTTCTCCTCCCGACACACGCTTATAAATGTACAGTCTTTTTCAATTATTTTCAGTTGTTTTCCAGAGAAAAAAAAACAATATGCTTGATCAGATTAGATTCAAATAAGATTAGAACAATGATGAAATGCGTCGTATTTGATGTATGTATTCCATGTTCAGTTTGTTTCATCATTGCAACCAACTTTTCATTTATTCCAATATTCCGTTCTTTCTCCCTCTCTCTCTCTCTCTCTCTCTCTCGTTTCGTTGACTTTCATTTGACGTATATCATTACCATCGCTTTGAAAAATCTGAATTTCAAGTTCTTAAGAAGAAAAACTAGAAGACGAAAAAAATGCGATTTACCAAAAAAAAAAAAAAACATTTCATTTCAGTTGGTTCATTCATGGATCAATTTTTTCCTTTCAATTTCCATTTCATTTATTTTTTCTTCGCTCTCTCTCTCTCTCTAGCTTTATTTTGTTTGTGTTTATCGAATGTTAATGAATTTGTGTTAATCAATGAAATTAATTAATAGAGCGGAAATTATTTCGTTTATGTAGTGGAACTAAAAAAAAAAAGAAAAATAATTACATGAATTTAGTGTAATGAATAAATATTAGTATGTGCATATTTTGTACAACGGATTAACGGCAAATGGTATTCAATTAGAGAGAGAGAGAGAGAGAGAGAGAGAGAGAGAGAGAGAGAGATGGTGATGATGATGATGATGATGATGATGAATATAATGATAAAGATAATGAAAAAAAAATACTTTCGTTACTTACCATTTAATAGTAGTTTGGATATTTGTATGTTTCAAGTGGACGTGTGTATGTGTGTGTGTGTGTGTTTGTTCATTAATATTCATTTATGAATTTTTTTCACATTTTTTGCCATCTATAATGTGGAATTAAAAGTTTATATGTTTTAGTTTGAAATTTATTTCATTTTATTTCAATTTAGTTGCGTTTTTTCCCCGTTTGTTTGTCCAAATTGCCAATTCATTAATGTTGGTGTTTTTAATTTTCATATGTACCAATCACATGCACACACACACACACGCACACACATAATGCAGGTGTGTGTGAATGCCACGCACTTTAAAAAATAATAAACAGAATATTCTGATTAATCAATTTTTCGAATTCGAAATCATAGAATAGAATTGAACTAAAAAAAAACATTAAGTCATCGAATATGAAGTTGTTTTTCAAAAATAAATTTAAATGAATTGATAGAAAAAAATTCACAAAAAACGAATTTTGAAAGTTTTAATTTTTAACACACACAGACAACGATGCAGAATTTTTTTGGCAGTCATATAAGGTGATTAGTTTGGTTGTTTTTATAGTGCTGAATTCAATTCAATCAATTTCGATTTGGATTGTTTTTGTTTATTCACTGTTGTTGTTTTTTATCCTGATTTGATCGATAAAATTTTTACGAAACTTTAACTGTTTTTTTTTTGTTGTTGATTGTAAAATGTTGTTCGTTTTGAATATTCGACATGGAATCCGAACCATCAATGGTCTGATATGATCCAATTGTCAAGAATCATTGTCATATTCTGGCCATTCTTTGTGTGCAACGGAGATTGCTCGGTAATGGGCCATGAAAATGAGATGGAAAAAAACCAAATTGCAAATTCAAATCATGCGCATTAATAATTTAGATGAGAGAGAGATGGAGAATAGAAATCAAATTTTTTTAAAAAAAATAAAAATTTTTCATTATTAATCAAATACTTGTCAGGGAATTTTTTTTTATGGTATACGTTTTTACAATGTCTCCATTTTAAAATCTATTTTAATTAATCAAACTAATTATTTGTTTGATTAAAACTAAAAATTCTGACTTATCTTTTTCCTTCGTTTTTCTTTCATTTATTGAAATTGATTCAATTTTTTTCCTTAATTATTTTTTTTGTTATAAATTCTTGAATTCTGATCAGCGCAGAGTAGTGAAAGCAATTTGATTCAAATGAATTTTTGCGATTCTCTGACGATGATGATTTTCAGCCACATACGTACGTAAAATAAAGGGAGAGAGAGAGAGCTTGATAAAGAAAAAATCAAAATTCCAAATTACGAAATTTAAATCAACCTATTTTCATTTTTAATATTGAAAAAAGAATGTTTTTTTCACCTCGCCTTTTGACCGTTTTACAATGTTGATATTTATCTTATATAACATTTATATTGTTTTTTGTATTTAAATTTTAAATTAGACACAAAGAAAAAAATTCTTATTCTTTTCATTCTTTAGAAATTTTTTTTTCAGTTTTTTTCAAAAAAAAAAAAAAAATTCCAATCAAATTCAGTTGTTGTTACCATTTATTTTTCATACAATACAGACAATCAAACATTCCAAAATCCATATGAATACGGTGTTTATATGCAAGAAATAAACGAACTGCACATGACATATATGATAGTAGTTTTGAGATTTTAAAATTCCGCATTCGATTCTGGTTTCAGTTCTATTTTTTCATCCTTGAATAGAGAGAGAGAGAGAGAGAGAGAGAGAGAGAGAGAGAGAGAGAGAGAGAGAGAGAGAGAGAGAGAGAGAGAGAGAGAGAGAGAGAGAGAGAGAGAGAGAGAGAGAGAGAGAGAGAGAGAGAGAGAGAGAGAGAGAGAGAGAGAGAGAGAGAGAGAGAGAGAGAGAGAGAGAGAGAGAGAGAGAGAGAGAGAGAGAGAGAGAGAGAGAGAGAGAGAGAGAGAGAGAGAGAGAGAGAGAGAGGGAGAAAAACGTAATGCTGTATGGAAAATTGAAATAAATTTGTTTTTTCTCTTGGATTTCCATTATTATTATCGTTGGTGTTGTTGTTGAAAATTTTTACGCTCAAATTATATCTGGAAAAAATTATATGAAATTTTTGTTGGATTTGTGTGTGTGTGTGTGGAGTAAAATTTGATTCAGTTTTTATTTATCATCATCATCATTTTACGATTTTCATGATAGTAGATATTTAATTGTTTGTTTGGTCGATTCTTTTGTTGATTTTAGCTCCATTAGCAATACGAACTAGTATTAAAATAGGAATGAATCACGTAGCAATTTTTTTTTTGCTTCACCAAAAAAAAAAAGAAAACAAACTCTACACTCAATCTAATCAAAAAGCTATTAAAATATTTGCTGAACTTTTGTTCATTTTTTCTCTGGATCGACCATTCCTTCGGATTGAATGAAGAAAGAGGAAAAAACACTATCAATGTAGAACAATGAAAAATAAAATGAACAAAAATCGGAATCGAAATTTTTTTTTCTAACCATCACTGGATCGAATTCAATTTCATAATAATAATGAAAAAACGAAAGTCACATGTTTTGGGCAACTGGAAAATAACAAATTCCGGTTATATATTAAATGATTATCATGTGTGTGTGTGGGAGTGTGTACAATGTCCAGACGTCTGTATATATTTTTTTTTTTACCTCAACAGAATATTATCCTTACTAAACAGAAAAAATAAAAAACAAGACATTCATAAATATGATTCTTTTTTCTTTTTTGTGGTCAATTTTGTGGAAACAAGCAAAATCCAGAGACAGAGAGAGAGAGAGAGAGAGAGAGAGAGAGAAAATAAAAAATAATCTTTGATTCAATGAACCAATCTAATAGTTTTTTTTTCATACTGAACATCATTATTTCAAATACTGTGTTATTATTGATAATAACAATTATCATTAACATTGCCATCACCACAACCAACATTGACATTTTTTTGTATGTATCTAAATTTCTCACTATTTTTTTTTACTGTTTGACAATAAGGCTATTTGGTTTTTTTTGTTGTTGTTATTAGCTATTAATATATGTTGTAAATCTAATGTGGTCAATTTTTTTTTATTTCTATCTTGTCTCTATGTGTGTATGTGTGTGTAGTTGAAAATTATTAAATTCTATCGCGTTCATTCGATCGAATGCGTTAATAATAATGTCTTGTAATTTTTTTTTCTCTTTTTTTTCGTATCGTTCATCATCTAAAGAGTTGCAACACCAAAGTATGGTATGAAACCAAGACTGACCCGGGTCTATGTATGTGTGTTTGTTTCATGAACAAAAGTTTCATGCATTTGATTATTTGTTGTTGTTGTTGTTGTTATCACCATCGACTACAACCAATTTTTTTTTCATTTCTCCATTACCATCAATGACATCAACGATGGGATGGAGATATTCATTTATTATTCATTTTTCTATTGTCGTTGTTGCTGAGGCTATATGGCTATTTTGGAACATAATTCCTATGAATTTGGAATTTGTTTCCAATTTTTTTCTCCCTCTCTCTCTTTCTTTTTCTATCAATAATAATGATAATGATTCAGATCGATTCTCGTTTATCATTATCATTATCATTGTTGTTGTCGTTTTGGGGATACACACACAATTGACTTTGATGAGCATATCGTTTTTTTTCTTCTGTTTGATTTCGATCGATCGATCGATTCATATTTCATATTCTATTTCCAACATCATCATCATCATTATTATTACTTCATCATGATAATTACTCATTAGAATTCTGAAAAACAAAAATAATAATCATAGATTTGTTGCAGATGTGAATTCTTGATAATAACGATAAAGAATTATTGTAATAACCATCATTATAATTAATTGATGATGATTATTATGATTTTACAACATCACAGGTATCAATTTTCTGTCGAAAATACAAAGAACGTTCGGATTCTATATTATTTCTCTTTCTATCTATTTAGATTTTAATCATGTGTTACGTTTTTGTGTATCTGATGTATGTATGTTGTCCATTTTGATTTTAAATCATTAATTATAGATGAAGAAATGGTTTTTCTCTTTATACAATCTTCGAACAGCTGTTAAAGTTATTCGAAAACTTTTTTCGTATATCAAAATGCAAGTTCAGAGAAATAGAAATTTCTCAACACTGATATATTACCTAATAATAATGCATTTATTTAATTTTTTCTGAACATTTTGTTTTTTAATGCCAATTCTTATTAATTCTAACAGGAATAAAAAAAATGCAAATCGAGCCAGAAAGTAGAGAAAAATAAAATATCTGTTTATTCTCATCATATTATCATATTGGATTCTGGACACATCAATTATGTATGATGTTGCGATCGACTAGAGAATTGTTCATCGTACTGTAACTGTGTGTTGGCGTCTGATGTGTTATTTTTATTTATTGTTAAGTTGTATGTGTGTGTGTGTGTTTTGTCATTTTTTTTAAAAATGAAAATAACTTATTTACTGCGTTTTATCGCACCAACAAATATTAATCTCAAACAATTTGTACGCACAGTGTGTGGAAGATGTGGATTATTTGAAAAATGAAATTGGATTTTTTTTTTGTTCTTTTTTTATCAACAAAATTTAGATTTCTTAATACCAAAATTTAAGTAAGTGTTACAAATATAACAAATGGTATTATTATCATCATTGCATTGATGTTTGTGGAATGAATGTGTGAGTGGGTGAGTGATTTGACGAAAAAAAAAATTTTTTTTTTTCACAACAACAGAATTAATGGGCGTTGGATAGAATTAGTATGAAAAACCTTTCTTGTTTATTCTATTTGTTTTAGCAAAATTATAATTTTCTTTTTTTTCCATTGATCTTATATTTATATTCATCTATTTCGGTTATTACAACAATGGGTGGCTCTCGACCAATCATTCATAGACATTCATGAGGTCCAAAATGTTCTTTCCAGTTTTCCCTGTGTGTGTGTGTGTGTGTGTGTTTTGTAATGTGTAGAATCCGTATGTTTTTGACATTATTTGATTTTATTCTTTCTATTCATTGGTTCTAAATGTCATTTGCAAAAGCATTGTTTGAATTATTATCATTTGTTAATTCATTCTGTTCTGTTTTATTCAAAAAAAAAAAAAATTTCCAATTTTATTTTGTACAAACTTTTTTTCCCACAATTCGATTATATTCCAGTCATTTTTTATTATTAATTTTTAATTAAAACAAATTATTATGATTTTTGATGTTTAAAATGTCACAATTATTCATTTGAATTGATGAATTTGGACAAAAAATAAATCATCAAATTCAATGAATGAATATTTTTATATTTTCTAAACAATTCAATGATGAAAACAATGAATGTTTGTAATAAAAATATCAAATAAATATTGAATAAAATTTCCAAATGTTCCATACGCATTTGTATTTTTTGTATTGATGTTGATGATTGATCATCATAATAATTGTTAGATGTCAATCCCGATTTTTCCATCTGATATGCTTTATTTAATTGTTCATTATGCCAGAATTTATCTGACCACCGTTTAGTTAAACCACAGCCAACAAATTGAGCTAACCTATTTGAATGAGAATTATAAATCATCACAATAAATTTATTATCACCATTGTTTATTATATTTACACTCGATTAAATTCTTCATGATAATAGGAAAAATGATGATGATGATTATTGAACGTTTTTCGATTGATTGGAATGGCAACCAACATTGATATAATAGTTGAATCTATTTTAATCGGTGGTAGATATAATAAATCTTTACCTAAAATAAATTGTAGAAAATCACCACTACTTTTCGTCATAGGCATTCCAATTTGTTGTGGGTGATTCCGTTTACGTTTATTAAATTTGCCATTTGTTTTATCAAATAAAAAATCTAAACCTTCTTTACGATTTTTTGTAATGATCATATTATTATTTAAATTCTTTGTAATCACATTATTATTTTCGATAAATTTCTGTAATTTAAAAAAAGGATTAAGTTATGCTCAACATGTGTGTGTAGTATAAATGTTAAAGGATTACCGTTTTAAAAATATCCATTGAAACAGCTGAACCGACCATTATAATTTGTCCAGAACGAAACATTTTGAATAATTCCCAAATATTATCAATTTGATTACGATCCGGTATGGTTAATTCAGATAAAAGACAACCGGAGTAAGTACTGGTCAATACTAGTATAGCGACCGTCCAACATATAATGGTAATTTTTTTCGACAAATTTAATCGATTGAACCATTGATATGGTTGGCGAAAAAATTCTCGCAATGCAATCCATACTAAATGTTCTTCACGATTGTTTCGATTATTATTATTATGATATCTTATTATTGGAGACATAATAGCATCGTGAACAAAATTGAATAGAAAAAATAAAATAAAAACCATAATCAATGTAATCCATATGGGCATGCTCAATGGTCGTAAAAGTTTATTCATTTTTTGTTCAGATTTCACAGTGTTTGTTATAAATGTTAATGGATCAATCCAATGTGGATAAAGATAATCGACCATTCTATATCGTTCAGGAGTCATTACAATTCCACCATAGGCAAGGTCGATTGACTATTGTTTTTTTTAATGAGAAAAAAAGGTTTTTTGCTCAAGTATTTGAAAATTTTTACAATTAAACTTACATCATTAATCATCCCGCCAATTAAACCATTCCATTCACCATTATCATTTACAATACCATAATGGCCATTAAAATCAATTAGATTGAATGTAAAATTAAAATATTTGGCCAATGTTACAAACATTTCATCTTCAAAACCATTATGAATTTGATGATTTAAATTAACAGCTGAATATGGTGGATTCTTTGGAAATTTTTTTTTATTGTGAAAACAAAATTTTAACTCATTTTTTTAGGACGTACACATAGAAAAATGAGTCATGAAATAATTCGATCATAAATGCCATTGAAATATTTCTCGACTTTTAGTCAAGTTATTTCATGACTCATTTTTCTATATGTAATTAAATTTCAAATCAAATTTTAAAAAAACTTACAAAATTCGTGCCGATACGTAATTTTCTTTGTTGTAAATTTATTCTCATCGTTATTGTTTTGATAAAAGTCGAATATCCACTTTTATTATCACCATTTGATGAATAAATGATGAATGAATGTCTGAGAATTCCAGACAAAAATTGTCATCTGACAATTTTTTACATTAGATCCATTTCGATTACAGTGGGCACTCTACTAATGAACAATTTGCTTTCCAGAGGAAAATTCATAACTAGAATTTGTTCGTAGGTCGAATTTTTAACATTTTAATGAATATATAAAGTACAGAAGCAGGAAGCTTCTATCCAACTATCAAACTGAATTTTTTTTTTGCTAAAATTTTGTTCATAACTCCGAATATTCGTAAATCGAGTACCCACTGTATTAATCGATCGATTTATTACTATTGTTATCATTGAATTGTGTAATTGAATCCCTATAATTACCATTGTTTATTATTACTAAAATCCAATCAATAACCGAATATTAATTATTAGTATTGTAATAATTTCTATATATAGTAAATGTATTCATTTTTATTTTCAAGTTTTATTTCAAAATTAAACAAAAACAAAAACACCAAAACAAAAACAACAGCAACAATCACACCAACAACCACGTCATCCGTTCCCTCGGCTTTTACAAAGTACGAAACACCAGCTACACAATACACAATTATCGATCGGATAAATACGAAAAAATTATTTCCATTATAAGTAATAGTGAAGCGATTGAAATGTGAATAAAATAGACATAAAATATGACAATCATATTTTCCATTCGTATTGTTATAAATGATGTTTTCAATGTTTCATTATCATAATAATCATTGTTATTGGTTAAATCTTGAAACCAATATAAATCTAATCGATCACGATCAGATAATGTCGATGTTGTTGTTGTTGTTGTAGATGGATATCTTTGATTTTGATAGAATCGTCTTAAATACAATGAAAATTGTAGGCCCTAACATTTCTGCATACCGGTGGCAATTATACGTTGAATTCTTATTTTTTTGGGAAAAAAAATCAAATTAATGAATGAATAAATTGAAAGAAACAATTTACAATTGATTAAAGTCGTTATGATATTGATCATATAAACGGCTGTTTATTGCAAATGACATTATATTTTGATTTAATGTTGTGGATGGATTATTCGGTGGTAGATAGAATGAACCATCACCTAATGATATCCGTATCAGATTTGCTCGTTCTTCTGATAATAATATGGCCAATTGTCGTCGTCGACTTTTACCATTATACTGATAATAATGATGATGAGAGAATTTTGTCGATTCATCCATCAATATTCGTAAACTTTCACGATGATTTTTAATCATTACAGTAAGATTATAATGCTTTCCATGTTGATGGTTTCCAATCAAACGTTTTTCCATAAATTCCTGAAGATTAATCACAAAAAAATTGTATCAAAATAATATCCCACTAATAATAACAATCAAATAAATATTTGAATACCTTTAAATAATTTAACTCAGGGGTCGGCAACCTGCGGCCCGCGGGCCGCATGCGGCCCATTGCAACTTTTTGTGCGGCCCACCAAAGCACCAACATAATTTGAGGAAAAATATTAAATTAAAAAAATATTGTGTCGACAAATTTGCAACAATCAACATCACAAATGACAAATCCAACCTAACACGATCAGTTCAGAATTCAAAATTCAAAATCGAGAAAATAACAAGTCCAAACTAACACAATCAATTCAGAATTCAAAATTCAAAATTCAAAATCCAGAAAATAACAAGTCCAAATTAACACAATCAATTCAGAATTTAAAATTCAAAATCCAGAAAATAACAAATCCAACCTAACACGTCTAGTTGAGAATCGAGAAAATAACAAATCCAACCTAACACGACCAGTTCAGAATCGAGAAAATGGCAAATCCAACCTAACACGATCAGTTCAGAATTCAAAATTCAAAATCGAGAAAACATCAAATCTAACCTAACACAACCAGTTCAGAATTTAAAATTCAAAATCGAGAAAATAACAAGTCCAAACTAACACAATCAATTCAGAATTCAAAATTCAAAATTCAAAATCCAGAAAATAACAAGTCCAAATTAACACAATCAATTCAGAATTTAAAATTCAAAATCCAGAAAATAACAAATCCAACCTAACACGTCTAGTTGAGAATCGAGAAAATAACAAATCCAACCTAACACGACCAGTTCAGAATCGAGAAAATGGCAAATCCAACCTAACACGATCAGTTCAGAATTCAAAATTCAAAATCGAGAAAACATCAAATCTAACCTAACACAACCAGTTCAGAATTTAAAATTCAAAATCGAGAAAATAACAAGTCCAAACTAACACGACCAGTTCAGAATCGAGAAAATGGCAAATCCAAACTAACACGATCAGTTCAGAATTCAAAATCGAGAAAACATCAAATCCAACCTAACACGACCAGTTCAGAATTCAAAACCGAATTTCAGAATTCAAAACCGAGAAAACATAAAATCCAAACTAACACGACCAGTTCAGAATTCAAAATTCAAAATCGAGAAAACATCAAATCCAACCTAACACAATCAATTCAGAATTCATCACGAATTATCACGATTCATAACACAAGTGATAGAAATTCTAAAATTATTCATATTTACTTTCAAGGTATGAATATGGTCATTGAGAGAGCGGAACATATGTTCTGTGTCAGTTGTGCTATTTATTCTATCCGATTTGTTTTTATGGTGATTTCGAATAAAATTCATTTGTTTTATTTATAAATTTGTGAAAATTGTGAATTATCGATAAAATCAATTAATATAAGCCTCAACGTAAGTCGTATTTTGATCTTTTGCTGGTTGCTCATCAATATCTTTGTTGAAAATGATTTATTTTCAGAATTGCAAGAACAGAAGAGTACGAATCAATTAAAATTCTTGCAGATCGGTTGGATTTGTCATTTTCTTGATTCTGAACTGGACGTGTTAGGTAGGACTTGTTATATTCTCGATTTTGAATTTTAAATTCTTGAATTTTAAATTCTGAACTGGTTGTGTTAGTTGGGATTTGTTATTTTCTCGATTCTGAACTGGACATGTTAGGTTGGACTTGTTATATTCTCGATTTTGATTTTTAAATTCTGAACTGGTTGTGTTAGTTGGGATTTGTTATTTTCTCGATTCTGAACTGATCGTGTTAGTTTGGACTTGTTATATTCTCGATTTTGAATTTTGAATTCTGAACTGGTCGTGTTAGGTTGGATTTGTTATTTTCTCGATTCTGAACTGATCGTGTTAGGTTGGACTTGTTATATTCTCGATTTTGATTTTTAAATTCTGAACTGGTTGTGTTAGTTGGGATTTGTTATTTTCTCGATTCTGAACTGATCGTGTTAGTTTGGACTTGTTATATTCTCGATTTTGAATTTTAAATTCTGAACTGGTTGTGTTAGTTGGGATTTGCCATTTTCTCGATTCTGAACTCTGAACTGATCGTGTTAGGTTGGACTTGTTATTTTCTCGATTTTGAATTTTGAATTCTGAACTGGTCGTGTTGGGTTGGACTTGTTATTTTCTCAATTTTGAATTCTCGAACTGGTCGTGTTAGGTTGAATTTGTCATTTTCTCGATTCTGAACTGGTCGTGTTAGTTTGGACATTTGCCATTTTCGAATGAAATTTTATTGTGGCACGTTACATATTTAAATAGGAATTTTTATGAATTTGTGGCACGGACATCAAAAAAGGTTCGCCATCCCTGTCGTATATGATATAAAAGCACTATTTAAGTTATATTTGAATATGCGGCCCACATAAAAAAATTTTATTTTGAAAATGGCCCGCTGTCCGAAAAAGGTTGCCGACCCCTGATTTAACTCATTATCCGTACCGATCATTAATAATTGTTCTGTCTGTAATGAATCAATTAATTTCCAAATATTATCAATATATTTTGATTCAGGTATAGCTATATTTGATAATAAACAACCAGAATATGCTGATGTTAAAATGATTGTCGATAATAGCCATATAATGAATAGACATTTTTTTGATTGTCGTTGTTCATTTGTAATCCATGATGATGATGACAATGGCTGCCGTAATAATGTACCCATCATTGACCATACGAAACTATTTTTTCGTTTCTTATCAATCCATAGATAACAATCTAACCAATTGAATATGGTGAATGAAATGAATACGATGATCAACATTATCCATACAAACGAATGGAATGGATGAAAAAATCTATCCAGATATAGTTGTTCATGTTCGGGCATTGTTGTCGCATACGTTAATCGATCAATCCAATGTGGATAAAGAAATTTTATCACTTTTTGTCGTTCATATTTATGTGTTATGCCACCGATACCGAGATCAATTTTCTGAAAGAATAATTGAATACAGATATGTTGGTCGACGGGAAATGAAAAAGAAAAACATTATGATTTTGTCCGTTTTTTTTTGCACTACCACATTTTACATACATTAGCTATTAATCCGGCAACAATACCGGTCCATGTACCGTTTATGTAATTGTGGTCGATCGGATCACCATAAATACCATTATAATTGATTAATTTATAGGAAAAATTAAAATAATTTGCCATCGTATTTAGCATTTCGATCTCAATTCCATTTGTTGTTGATGATGATCTAGATGCTGATAATGTTTGATTCAAATCGATAGCTGTAAATGGAGAATACTAAAGAGGTTTTTGATGTGATCAACAACAAATAATCCGGAAATCAAATCACAGAAATAAGAAAAAAAACATTCAAATGGTCAACTAACTTACATAATTGATTCCAATTCGAAAAATTTTTCCCATCAGATTCAATTTCATCGTTTTTCTTTTCTCATTGTGTGTTGAGCAACAAAAAAAAAACAAAAATTCTGTGGTGACGAATTCAAATATTGTTATTAAAACAATGCTGGTCATTATCGACAACTACTACCACTACTATTACTACTACTACTACTACTTTCTATTTGCATGCATGAATTTTTCAAGAAAATTTCTTCACTTCAATAAACGAATTGTATCAATTATCGATCCGAAATGATTATTGTAATAATAATGTATTTTTTTAATTGATTTTCCGTTTAAAATTATATTATTACTTTCTTTATTAATTAACAATAATTATTTTAATGAAAACTAATGACATTGGAAACTTTTAACTACATCTTTGGCTTGGTTTATATTACAAAATAATTTTTTTTTTCATTCCAGAAATAATAATGTCTCCAAAATGGTAATTCGTTCAATATCAATTGAATTTTTGAATCGATCATTATCTAAAATGTTTTATGAATTTTATTTAGATTTGATTAATCGAATGGAATCGATTAAACACTTTGATCGAATCGAACGACATTTTTATTCATTATTATTTTTTATGGCCATTTATTCGATTGATGAAAATTTCACCAATAAATATCACCATCGATAATAGATTTCCGGTTAAAAACACGTAAAATATATTGGCTAAATTTTCAATATTCAAATCATCCATTTCGTTTGTTTGCATATAACGAAATTTTTCCACCGTACGATTCAATAAATTGGCCAATGTTATTTCCTTGAAGATCCAATGTTGTAACATTCCCGATGAACGTATAAGTCCTAAACTGAATTTTGATATGAAATGAGATGGATAAATAATAATCATATTTAAAACGAATGAAACACTTACATTCGTTCAAATGGACGACTATATGGCCAAAATGATGGACTTGTTGGTATGGCTAAATGCATAAGAAATAATGTTGTACGAAAATCATCATTCATCGCTGGTATATAGATTGAACCCGGTCCAAGTACTAGTAATGCATAAAAAATTCGAGATTTTGAATTAATATATGCATATTGTTTCTGTCGTTTATTTTGTCGTCTATGTCGTTGTTCAATAAAGATTCCATCATTATTATTATTGGCTCTATGAAATAACATTTGTGGTGGTACAATTCCATACTCATTCTCAATCATTGTTAAACAATTACAAAGATGTTTTATTGTCAAATCATTAGATCGCTTTTCAAATGAAAATGATTGTATGAAATTAATGAAAAAACAAACAACCAGATAATATTAATAATTACAACACAAACCTTTAATGTATTCATTATGAATGAACCTTCATCACCAAAAATTTCAATATTTTTTTCATTACATTCATTATTTAATTTTTCTATAGAATCAATGGCCGGCATTGTTGGTGATAATGAAATGAATGAGAATAAAAAACTAACATAATGATTATTCAATATTAATATAGCTAATGACCATGTTATTAGAATGAATTTCAACGATATAGCTAAATGATCCATATATGGCCAACGATATGGTTGATTTAATAATAAACGCAAACCAAATAACCATGGAAGATGTTGTTGTTTTTGGTCATTTTTTATTGATAAAAAATGAACAAAAATATTGATAATAAATAATAATATGAATGATATGATCAATGTTAGCCAAACATCCATATTGAATGGACGTAAAAATATATTAATATCATGTGCTTTCATAACACGTGGTGGTAACGTAGCGAATGTATATTGTTCTAACCAATGTGGATAAAGAAAGCTGACATTATTTTCGATACGTTCTTCGCTTACGACCATACCAGAAATGCTTAGATCCATACGCTATTTTATTAAAAAAAATAGATTATCATGACAATAAAACATTGTGTGTTTGAACATTATTTTTTTGTTTGTTTGTTTTTTTGTTTTTCATTGAAAATCATTTTCAATACTTACATCGTTTGTTATGTTACCCAACATTCCTGTCCACGATCCATTTGGTAATATTTTACCATAATGATCATGTGTATTGATAAATTTTGTTGAAAAATTAAAATAATCACGTAATGTATATAAAAGTTCGACTTCAATTCCACCCAGGATTGTTGATCCATCATTATCGATCCGTATGAATGGTGGATACTATTTTTATTTTTTATTTTTTTTTGACAGATGAATGTGTGAAAAAAATTGAAATTATAGCAAGATTAGAAACAAAAAACCAGCAATATACCTGATTGATTCCAATGGTGAGCGTCTTATTTGTTAATGAAAATTTTTGCATTTTAAGATAAATGATGATGAATACGACGTTTCGACATTGAAAAGTGAGAGAAAAAAAATTGACAAAAAATTTGATGAAACAAAAAAAAACATTTTTAGTATTTAGTTCTTGTTCGAGATCGATTTTTTCACTTTTTTCTCTATCGAAAAACGATCTATAATCATTTTATCGTAAATTTATTCATAATTGTTCAGTTGTCAATATTTTTATTGATTTTTATTTAATTTTTTCCAACTAAAAACGTTTTTTCTTTGTTTTTTTTTTTTGCTCGTTACAATAACTATAATTTTCATTTTTTTTCAATTGGAATCGATCGCATTGAATTTGGAAGATAAAATTTGTGAAGAAAAAATATCATCGAAAAGATTAGATAGATGTGGAAGATATTATTATCCAGTTGATTCATACTCAATGATTGAAATGAATTCTGTCCATGATTATTGTTACTCAATGTGAAATATTCTTTCAATTTTTGATGATTTTATCCAGGTGATTTTTTCTGTTGAAACCAATCGACCATCAAGCCTGATCAAGTGATTAATCACTTTGTTATTATATATTTAATATTGCAATAAATATCCCCCCATGTCAGGATATTTCCTATGAATGCACCAAATTCAAGAAAAAAAAGGATCTATTCACAGAATTTTTTTTTATTTTATTACCATAACAATACAATTATAATAATAATAACAGTACAGTATAGTATAGTATCGGAGAATAAAAAGAATCTAACTACAATAATAGTCTGCTATATTACTGAATTATTAATGAAATCATCAACATTCAAGAATAAGAAAAAACAATAACATTTCATCATGTATCATGATGAAATTTATATATTAATATTGCATATAAATTAAAAATACATTGAAAACAATAATCCTTAACAGATTGGTTGATTTTTTTCATCTTTTCAAAATAACGATGATTTCGAAACAATTCGTTTGTCAATATTATTGATGCAACAATCATACCGGCTAGATAAACATAGAATACATTCTCAAGATGATAAACAGTAAGAACGGAAAAATCACCATCAAATATGTTACGAATGATTTGCACCTGTTGTTTACGATGTTCTAATTTAGCCCAAGTGATTTCTTTTGCACGCCAATAATATAATAGACCCGATGCACGTAGATATTCTATACTAATTCAAATGAAAATGGAAAGAAGAAAAATATTCATCATTATTAATTGTTAAATCATCATTCACTTACACAAGATTAAATGATTGGCTATATGGTTGTAATGTTTCACTTATAGGCAATGCAATAAATACATCATAAAAATATGCATCACCATTCGATGGTGGCATATAGATTAATTCGGTGCCAACTTTCAATTGTGCAAAATATAAACGTGAAATAGAATTTAGATATGCATATTGTTTAAGGCCACGACGACGACGATAGCTATTATGTTGACAATCCATTGTTGAACATTCCCATAGCATTTGATATGGTAATAATGATTCTTTATGATCGACAAATTTTATACATTCATGGATACTAAGAAGAAGTGGATCGGTTGAACTCTATATATGTAAATGAATTAATTAAAATTGAAAAATTTTATTTTTTAAAAATTAAACATTAAGATAAGATATTGGAATCACCAAATAAATGAATTACATTTAATGAATCCATTATAAATGAATTATTCATTGCCAATACTTCAATCTGATTTGATTGACATGCATCGGATAATTTTTCAATAGTATCGATTGCTTCATTTGGTGGAACAGAGATGACCGAATATAAATAGCTACTATAATAAGTGGTCAATATGGCCGCGCATGATGTCCATATGATTATAATCAACTTTCCAGCCACCAACCATTGGATCCAATTGATTGGCCATGATATTTGTTGACGAAATAAAAGACGAAAACAGATCCATATAATATTATTCTCTGAATAATATTCATTATTATTACTGTTTCCATATTTTACAGGTGAATATAGTTGAAAAATTTTATCAGCAATAAATAATGATATGAATACAAGAAATAATGATAACCAAACATTCATTTCGAATGGTCGTATAAACATATCAAAATGATTGGATGGAACTTTTCTCGGTGATAATGTAACAAAACTATATTTGTCTACCAAATGTGGATATAGATAACTTATATTTAAAAATCGTCGATAAATCATTGCCGAACCAGCAAAACAAATATCCATTCGCTGTAATAAAGAAAAAGAATTTATCAATTTTATCAATTAATTATTATTATATAATAATTACATTGGCATTAATTTCACCAATCATTCCGGACCATGTACCATCGATATTTTCTTTACCATAATCATCCTGTATGTTTATCATGATTGTAGAGAAATTAAAATATGATTGAAATGTTTCCAACATTTTGCCTTCAACACCGCCAACCACTTGACCAATATGATTGAGCCGTATATAAGGTGGAAACTGAAATGTTGATGATGATTAATAATGACAAATCAAATATAAAAATATAAATGAAAAAAAAGAGAATAAACAAACCGGATTAATTCCTATACGTAAAGTTGTATTGGATAAGTCTAATCGTCCCATCATCAATCAATCGTCAAACTGATTAGAGCATAAATAGTTTTTTTTATCAATGAAATCGAAATAAAAATTCATTCATTTATTCAAATTAATCGAAATAAAAAAACGATCATCCAGAATACAATCAATATCGATATTTTTTTTGCACTCTCGTAATTGTTTGTTCATTTTATACAATTCTTGATCGATTTCAATTCATTAATTAATACACTATTATTATTTTTCTATTCTTTATGTTTATATCGTATACTTGATTGTTTTGTTTTAATTATCATTGATGATGACTTACATGGAGAAGGGCCGGAAATGGATCGAAAATCAATTTCATTATCATGTTGGACGAAAATGAATGATTGTGTTTGTCGTTGTTGCTGTTGATTACCGATAAATTATAGTTTCAATGTTAATGACTGAATAAACCGATACTAGGTACCAGGCTATATATGCAAAGAAAACATTTTTCAAATGATGAATATATGGAATATATATTTTAATTAAAATGAATGATTTTATTTAGCTTAATGATTTAATAAATACAAAAGATGTGTGTGTGTGTGTATGTGTAAAAAGAACAAAACATAAAGAAATGATGACGATGACAGACAATAATGATGATGATGATTGTTGTATTGAATATGATTTTAGAACAAGTTTAAATAGTTTATTATATATATTGTGTAAACCATTTTATGAATAACCAAGAAACAAGTAATTCGAACTTGAGTACAATTGTTTCGTCAACAGAATATGGAAAAATCATCATTAAAAATGGTTATATCATAACAAATTTTTCTATTTCAATTATTTTAATCCAGCATATGCAGCTGTTTCTCGATCACGCCAATGTAATAGATGCAAACAGGATCCACGAAGATATTCAATACTAAAGGAGGAAAGAAAAAGAATTATTGCATAATTTACTATATTCATTCATTAATTCATATATGTTGTTTTTCTTTTATTTTGGATCGATATTAATTTCCCGTGAATATTATTCAATTATATTTAATCTATTGTTCTAAATGAATAATTTTGTTGTTGTTGTTGTTGTTGTTGTTGTTTATTATTAACAAACATTCTGTCAACAATCAATTTTGAATGGATGAATTTTTAGCCTATCATTTCGGTCACATTGAAATCGTAAACAAGCGATTAATATTTCCAATGAAAAAATTATGGTCGAATTAATTAAACAAATGATAAGGACGATAAATACAATATGCATATGATTCAATGTTATTTTTGATACAATTATCTCATCCGAATCATCGGAATTGTCCATATCTTTATCAGAATATTCATGAAATTTTGATGCTTTATGTTTATAATAGGATGTTTTAGCATCCAACGATATATGTTCAGCCCAAAGTTTCAATATTCCCGATGATTTTAGTTGGGAAATTCTGTTTTTTTTTTTGGTGGGAGGAAAAAACAAATAAAAAAAATACTTTATAATTTAATATTGGTTTCACTACAGGTTATTATTAGCGCTTACACATCATTGAATTCGGTTTGATAATGAAAATTTTTTGGACTGATTGGAATGGCTACCCATAGAGTGAAAAATGTTGATTCATAATTCGAAGGTGGTAGATATAGTGCATCCAGTCCATAACAATTTTGAAGAAAATTTGCACGTTCTCTCGACACAAATGTACCAATAATATTGTCATATTTTTTCCGCCGTTTTCTTGCTTGATAATGGCCATTAACCATTTTCATTTCGATCGTTTTCTCCACCAATTTTTCAATGCCACTTTTTTGCATTGAAATTGTTTCCTGACAATTCTCTAATGATTTTTTTCTAGTAAAATTCTTGTTTTTTTTGTCAAGAAAAAAATTATTAATGTTAATTTCTAATGGATTTTCTTTTTGGAAAAAAATTACTCACACGAAAAAAGTTGAAATCTTTAACCGTACCAAACATTGTTAAACGTCCAGATTGACATGCATCGGCTAATTTTTCAATACTATCAATAATATTCGAATTGGGTACGGTCAATTCGGATAATAAACCACCAGAATATATGGATGTCAATACCGCTATGTTTAACATCCAAATTCCCAATATTATTCGTTGAGGAAAAGATTCTGCCACTTTTTCTGTACCGATCATCCATTGATATGGTTGACGTAATAATGATCGTAATGCAATCCAAACACAATGTTGTTCATAACGTCCTCTGTAATGACGTTTGGTGGTGTTGGTTGTCGACATCACATTTATCATCAATCGATCGACCAAGAAAAACATTATGAATACTAATATTAAGGCTAGCCAAACATCGGTAGAGAATGGATGTAAAAATTGCTGAATTTTATGTTTACGTTCGATAGGTGATGTTGCGAAACTAAATTGATCAGTCCAATGAGGATGAAGATAATCTATGACCTGTATTCGATCATTTCGAAGCGTTACACCACCTAAACCGAAATCAATATTCTATTTTGAAAGAAATGAACAAAAAAATCAATGTTGAATGAAAATAAGCATCTGATTAATTTGAATTTTTGTTTCAATAACAACAGAATCTTACGCCATTTAATAAGCCATGTACGATACCATTCCAGGTACCATTCTCCATACGGCCATAACGGCCAGCAAAAGGTATCAGGTTAGAGGTAAAATTATAATAAAATTCCAATATCTCTAATAATCTAATTTCAATACCATCCGGTCGACATGATTGTGATTGTTGTTGATGCTGTGATTGTGATTGTTGTTGGTGTTGTCGACAATGTCCATCACCATGTAATAGAATAAATGGTGGATACTATTTGAAACGTGAATGTGAAAAAAATAATAAAATATAAAAATAAAATTCTTATAATTTAATAATAAAATAAAAATGAAATTTTCTTACATCATTGATGCCAACATTGAATGTTTTTTGTTGCAAATTCAAACGCATTTTTTCCATTCATCTAAATAATAATAATAATAATAAAATATATATGTGCAATGTCATTATTATCAATGAAACTAAATTCATCTAAATGAATGATCCAAATAATAATAAAAATAACAATTAGAAATTGAATCGATCAAATTTTCATTCGAATTTGTTTATTATCATAATAATTATTATATTATGTCATTTTCTATAAATAGAATAGAGGTGATAATTCATATATAGTAATATGTTGACGACATAATGTTGTTGGATCAAATATCTGTTGCTTGGATAATAATGTAATATATGTTTTCTTTTATAATTTTTTTTTGTTTTTCACTAACCATCATGATCATATGATGGTGGTGATGGTTTTTATTTGGATGAAAAAAAAATTGTTACCATTTTCAAAGTTGTTGTAATTCAAATTTTTTCACTAAAAATCGAGCTCCAAATCGATAATATCGATTTTTTTTCATTGGTCGTCTTTAAAATTTTTGAACAAAGTTTTTTTTCTTCGTTCTTCTCAAGATTTTATTGTTTCAATTGAGAATTTATATATATGTAATAAATAAAATACAATGTGCTATTTCATTTTACCAATTCTACTTCAATGTAATTTTGATCGAGAATTGTTTTGTCTTCCA